>NC_066879.1:23435652-23515652 GCF_022985175.1 Labeo rohita | reverse complement strand
TTATTATTAATTTAAGAACTGTATTATTAGGAGAAGTTAGATTACAGATCTATAATAATATAAATATAAAATAAAAAACTATATATATATATATATATATTCAAAATTGGGGCACCAGTGAAGTCCATTATATGGAGAAAAATCCTGAAATGTTTTCCTTAAAAACCATAATTTCTCTACGACTGAAGACAGAAAGACAAGAACATCTTGGATGACAAAGGGGCGAGTAAATTATTTGTGAATTGTTGTTCTGGAAGTGGCTTCTCCTTTAATAAACGACTGTCTAGTCTGATATCAAAGAGCCTTTGGCATTGAATATCATCCATTCTCGCTTACATCACATTCTTTATACACACAGAATAACAAGTTCCGGCTTTCTGCAAAACCACAGGGGTGATTTTTGCCTCAGTCTTTAAATTAATTGAGAAGGGGGAAAGTTCTGCTTGGCCTCCCCCACATATTGCTTTGGTTTGTTCTTTATAGGAGCCTGGCATAATGAGAATAATGAGAAGAAATAGCCACAAATGAGTCTACAGATGAAAAGACATCAAATGAATTCAGCTGTACACTGCAGCCCATTCCAAAGGAACCACTGTGAGAAGATTTTTTCTTTTTAAGAAAACGCTATTGAAAGGCCGATTTATTTTTGTGGGCTTGTTAGTTTATATATTACATAATTTTTCAGGTACATGCTGATTGGGTTCAGCTGAAAATGTTTAACAAACATATTCAACCATGTGTGTTTAGATTCAAGCACAATTACGCAACCACTGAATGTTTCTATTTACAAGAACAGTTTGGATTCAGTCTTACTTAATTTACACCTAACACTTAATTTGTAGAGAAATGTGACATCTTGGACCATTAAAGTTTTTACACCAAAACTGGATTTCCTGTCCGAGTTTAGACTCCAAGACAGTACGTTTTCTGTTCCTCCTAAACCCATTATCCCTGAGCCTCTTCTTGCTCTTGCAAGCCTCCAGCTCGTAACATTCACATCTTTTGAAAGATGTGCGAGTAAATCCTTCCTTGAGACTGGACCTTTTGATTTTATTGTTGTTTTATTCAGCATGAAATACATCTTTTCTTCAGACAGAGTCAGGGTCATACACTTTCAGTGTTTACTGAACATTCATTGTCCTACGTTGAAGTTTCCTGCACTGGTAGAGGTTTGTGACAATCAAACAGGGTAGTGGAAAGTTACAGTACAGCTGTTTGCCATTGGCATACTATGTAAACTGTTTGTGTCATCAAGTTAACGTTTTCCATAAGGAGAAAGACCTTTTTTTTTTTTTTTTTTTAGTTTTTATGGCACACTTTTCTCTGGTTTTTAGCTTGTGAATTATGAATGCTCAAACACAGGGTTTTTTGTTTGAAAATATTTAGCCATCTCTTTCTTAACCCCTCAGTTTTAACCCTTTAACAGTCTCTCAGCCATACGTTAGATCACATTTTGAGCCATGATAATATGCTAAAATAATCTTGAAATTTTCTACTTACATTTTCAGATATTACCATGTTTTAAAGAAATGTCTATGTTGACTTATTAATGTAATAATAATCTAATAAATGTAATAAAAATCTGCCCTTTAAAGGGTTAAGTGTGATGATTTGTTTTGGCTGAGACAGTTCTATAACATTTAGTTCATCAAGGACAAAGAAAGATATCAATACTAAAGACAGGTTACACGCTGACTGATAAAACACAGGAAGAGATTAAAAGACAGCAAAAGAGACTAAAAGAAATCAGGGTTTGCAGTAAAAGGACCACCAGACGCTCAGCGTCTACTGCACCCTGGCGTGACTGAAAACAAATGTTCAAAACAGAGCGGGGTATATAAAAACATGTTCATTAGTCTCTCCCACAGTTCTCCAGTAACAGCTCAGCTGAGACTTATATAGGACATTGATTTAATGCTTTTACAAACATTATGGCCTACATGCAATAGACAGTCTTACTCATTCTGGAGAATAAAAACTAAACACGAAATACGCCAGAGTGAAATCTTTGGTTTAGACTAAGACGTCATTGTGCTGCTTGTGGTGACCATAATATTTAGCTCTTGACTCTTTAACAATATAGCGTTTGTTCTATCATTAAAGAGAGGTAAGGGACTTTGAGACCTTTAAAATGAAAATCTGTTATCCACAGACTGTTAAACATTAATATTTTCGACACAGGGTGAGCTTATGATGACTCCTAAACTTTTTACAAAGGTTCAGTATTCCATGTTTTTTTACTTATTTACTCTGTCTAATAGTGGGTAATGATAAGCCCATATTTGTGTTCATAAAAATGTTTAACAGCCAAGTTTTCGGCGAAGAACTACACGTAATCGTCGTGAGATCAGGTTACAGTAGCAACAATAATGCATCAATTATCAAAAGAGCTGAATTAAACTTTTCAACAAACAAGCAATTACTATTGAGTTACTTAGATACAGACACAGTATTGCCAGTCACTTTGTCTGTTTTTGCTCTACAGACAAGATTAGTTACAAATGAAGCCAACTTTGGTGAAAAAACCAGCATATGCTGGTAGGTATGTTTTAAAGGCGTTTTAAAATGAATCAGTGTTCTTGAACGAATCGGTTTAGCATTTGATTCAATGACTCACTCATTAAGACTCGTTTTGTTCGTGAATGGAAGGCTGCGTTTGAAAAGGTAAGCGAAAACAGTCAGCATGTGAACAAAGTAATATGTGCATAAACACAGGAAGACCTACTATTTCCGGAGTGTTTTGAATGAATTCTTTGAAAAAATTATTAATGATTCACTCATAAAAACACTCGTCGCCACCTACTGGTGCAACAATAAAACCTAAAGAGTGTCACTGAAAATTCCTACCACGAATGCAAAGACTGAGGGCCTGTCTGTAAATTAACCTAATGTAAAATAAACTATTTTTTTTTACCTTTTATATAATTATATGGATTTACAAACAAGCTGTCAGTCAAAGTCTAAATATATATATATATATATATATATATATATCTATATCTATAATAAAATATAATATACAGGGGTGCACATAAGAGCACCTAAAGATTTGGTTTGGTGCTCACACTGCAAAACTGTTAAATTAAATTTAAAAAAATCTAAAAGTAATTAATATAAAAAATAATATAATATAAAAAAATACAATGACTAATAATAGTAATAATAGCTTCAATATCACCATAGAGTGAATGTACCTAAAGAGCCAAGTAATGCTTTGTTATGAATATAAAAACTTAGCCTAATATAACACACCCTTTCATAGTCATTTTATGTTAAATGATCATGGCAAAGGAGTTATTTATATACAGGACACCAAAAGGCACCCTACACACTGTAAAAATTAAAAATCACAATTTGTTGAGTCAGCTTAAAATAATTTGTTACCCTGCTGCCTTAAAATTTTAAGTTCAGTCAACTAAAATAAGTTTAGTCAACTTGAAATGTTAAGTTGTACTAAGTAACAACTTAAATATTTGTGTTTGCTAAACTTAACAGATGGTTAAGAAACCCAGCTGCCTTAAAATTTTAAGTTGATTCAACTCAAATATCTAAGTGGTCGCTTAGTATAATTTAACATTTCAAGTTGAATAAACTTGAGTTGACTGAACTTAAAATTTTAAGGCAGCCAGGTTACAAATTATTTTAAGCTGACTCAGCAAATTGTTTTTTACAGTGCAGTGATATTGGCCCATTATAGTACACTTAAAAATATAACAAGAATATTTATATTTATTATTATATTTATTATTATTTCTTTTTATATACTTTTTTAAGCCTAAAATCAGCGAACTTTTATTTTGGTGGTTTGCAGGCAAATGCGCTGCCGGTTTTAGCACTGTTCAGTAAAACGCAAATGTGCGTTTTGTTGCGTTCGCTTTGAAACTGGTAGAACGTAGCCTAGATTTATGCTTTCATTTCAAGTGGAAATCTTGTGTAGTGTTACAATTAGTCAATCTAAAATGGCGATTGTGCATTTACAGTGGTCAACCACGCCGGGTTCGCAAATTAACGGTTTGAACTTATTTACACAGCTCATTTTTTGCACGTCTATGTGCACCCATGATAATATAATATAATTATTGCTGTTTTATACTCAAAATAAGTACATATTGCACTCCTAGGTTTTATTTAATTATATATTTTGCATTGCATTGTGGTTATTTAGCTTATCAAAAAAGGCAAAAAAAAAAAAAAAAAAAAAAATCCACCTGCCTCTCCAGTCAGATGCAGATCTGCTGAATTTCTATTTCTAACTTAGCCCTTCAAAAAGCCCACTTAGTATAATATCAGTTACCACATGCTCATAAGAAGTGTCATGACTCATAGCAATAGTCAGAAGTCAGGATGAAGACTGAGTCTACTTTACATTTACACAAGCATCGCTCTCTCAGCCTTCACTGCGAGCATATAACAGCTGCAAGCACTCACTCCACGGAGACTGAAGCTGACTACCATCCCCCCAAATGCTGTATGAAATGGTGCCAAGTCTTTTTTTCCATACAAATTTATACCAAAAGAACCTGGGGGCTTTGACATAACATTACAAAGTGGGGCCTTAAAGATCATAATGACATCCAAGACCAGTCTTTTACATCAGCTTGTCCTTCACCGTTTTTTACAATAACTAGTCCTGCACAGTTAATTCATGGTCACATCGTGACAATAGGCTACATGATCATTAAATTTACGGTCAAGCCAAGAATTCTGTCACATTTATGAATCTGAAGTGGAAGCTTAGTGTACAAGTTTGAAACCATTTGGGCGAAGAAGGACATAAGATTTGAAATATTATCTTCTTATTGAATTACATTTATCTACAGCACAGAATATTATTATGAAGACAGAAGGTTGCATTTTCTTGATAAGTGAAGCCCTGCGGGTGGGACAGATCAATGCCCTGTCTTTGTATGCTCGAATGTTGACATGATTAGCTGGAAAAGATTAGACATTGCTCATTTATGATAAAATGCTCATGTGGAAGGCCGGCACATATAACCAGACCTGTTTGTGGAGCCCAGGTTTGCATCATCTCTGTTAAAACATTCTTCCAACAAAGAATGACGCTTGACGTAAACTCTGTTTTTTATCTGTTGGCTGTTAATCATGTTAGAGAATGCATAACAAACAGCCTCTCTGATTCACATTGACTGTCTTTGTTTCAAATGCATTGCGTAATTCTGTTAACATCCAATTAACCTGGCTGGTGAACCTGAATGATGCCCATTGAATGACTGCCACACAGGATAATGTACCCAATTAAAGAAGACATTAGGCCAGACCTCATTATAGTATCTTTGTCCAAAGCAGCAGGTCACTCTACTTGGTACTGTTCAGTCATGGAAGCTTTATTTTATGAAATTTCAGTGCATGTTAATGCACTCGCATGAATTAATTCAACTCATAAGCTGTGCAGTTAACAATAGCACTGTTATTTAAAGAGACAGTGCACCTGAAATTAAAATTCTAATTCTGTATTAACTTTGAAAAACATGTCGGTTCTTAAAAGTACTGAATGCTCAACGGAACAATGAGAGCTTATAACAAACTAGATAAACCTCTAGCTACCAGAGACCAGCACGTATAGAACTGAAGGTGATGATTCAGAGCCGCTTTATACAACCTCCACCTCCATTTATCGTCAGACAGTAAATTCAGACCAAAAACAATTTTGATGAAATCCTTGAACACCTTGCTCATTCTTGAAATGCCTTTCATCAGATGCCACAGACAATCCAAGGACATTCTCTCTCAGTGGCTCTATAGCCCGGCTACGGCGTACGCCTTCAAACAGTCCCTCGGTAAATCAGACGATAATTAACAGTCTCTAATCCCCTCTCCACTGCCATACTCTTCCATCTGCCCATGAAATGGGATTATAAGTGAAACTCCGGAGAGCTACCCAACCACCGGCAGCTCGCTGCCAGAGACCCCGAGTGGAATTTGTTTACTTTGCACTGATTTCCGAAAGCCCAAGTCTAGATGACTGAAAGATAAATTTTAATGCTTAAAAAGGAAGCACTGTCCTTGCAAACAATGTTACATGTACACAATGTACATCCCAGGTTCCCGTTGGCCTTCCAACACCCAGTCAAACAAAACTTTGGTTTAGGCTAGGATAGCACAATGTGAGCAGCTCCTGTGTGTCGTCTAGCCATTTAGCGTCTGGCAAGAATGTTGTTCTCTCTCAAAATTCTCTCTATTTGTTTAGGTATGTAGACTGTTATATTTTAGAGGACAAACTCTGTAACTTTTTCAAATAGCTGTTTATATGCTGTCCTTTCCTCAGCAGGTACATTAATAGAGTCTCACCACTTGATTTTTTTTTTTTCAATTTGATATTTGCAAAGAATGTGCCTGGTGGAAAATAAGGGTCAATTCAGTTCAGCAAACAAAACACAACACAGACAAAACTCAAAACAACAGACTGTATACTGTGTATATATGGTATAAGTTAAACTATAGTGAACACAGACATTTTATTTAATAATAATAACATAATTAGGTTTTATTTCTTAGTTTAAAAAATTGGATTATCAAATAGATTTTAGAAATCAGAACATTTTCAGTCACAGCCAGTCTGAACAGTTTTCATTTTTGATATACCTCAATGTACTGCCAAAGGCGTTTTAAAGAAGTCCACTTTCAAAACAAAAATTCGCATATAATGTATTCAACCCCTTGTCATCCAAGATGTTCATGTCTGTCTTTCTTCAGTCATAAAGAAATTATGTTTTTTGAGGAAAATGCTTCAGCATTTTTCTTCATATAATGGACTGATATGGTGCCCCGATTTTGAACTTCCAAAATGCAGTTTAAATGCGGCTTCAAATGATACCAAATGTGGTTGTAAACAATCCCAGCCGGGAAAGAAGGGTTTTAATAAAAATAATACAATTTATATACTTTTTAATGTCAAACGCTCATCTGGTCTTACTCTTTCTGAACTCTGTGTATTCTAGCTCAAGACAGTTAGAGTATGTTGAAAAACTCAGACCGTATTTTCTCCCTCTCCCTAACCCTAACTTCAAAAATCATTTTTAAAATCATCCTGCATCGCTGCAGAAGTTCTGACCCAGTCTTTGCAAAGTGAACATGCAAAAAAGATTAAAAACCTTTAACAAAAAAGGTAAAACTGAGATTTTGAAGTTGAGGGAGAAAATACGGTCAGAGTTTTTCAATTATTACTGCATATAATTCATTAAAATGGAAGTTTAATTTCATTAAGTACAAGTTGATTTCAAAATGCACCTACATTTTTTTTTTTTTTGCATTTTGTCTTTTTCAGTTTAATAAAAGACTATTTTTCTGAATATATTTCATCATTGAGGATTTGTTTAAAAAAGTTTAAAAATCTTGTTTTGTTTTGTTCTCGTGAACCCAGTTTTGTGTCTCGTCTCATGGGATAAGTGTCTCGTCACACCCCTACAAAATTCTCTTGACCTTTTGACATATAAGAGGTCATTATACTATAAAAACATCCTGTGAATTTCAGAACTCAAAACTTTCTCCTTAGTCTTTTTTTTTATGTTTTTTTATTGCCAACAAATATATTATTTACAGGTGATAAATCAAATACAAAAGGTCAAGAAAGCATACATGACAGCCAACATGATTTGTGTGAGTGTGTGTGTGTGTAAGTGGGTGTCGAGGTTGGAAGTATATAAACAAAGGAACATGTAGAAAATTACAACAGGTAGAAAACAGTAATAATGATGATGACAATAATAATAATAATAATGATGATGATGATAACAATAGTATTAATAATAACAAAAATTGGAGGATGGAGGGTGTGGATGGTAATCATAATCGAAATAGTAGTAGCAATAATAATAATAATAACTCAGTTCACTATAAATAAGTGGGTAGTTGGAAAGAAAGGTTCTTCAGATGTTAAACGCTCATTATGGAACCATTTAGACAAAAAAGGTTCTTCTATGGCATCGTGAAGCACCTTTATTTTTAAGAGTGTAGATATACATGTATGTCAACTAATGTGTGACGCATTAAAAAAAAGCAAGACATGTAATCTTGGGCAATCCAGGGCAAAGCTGTCACCGGCTGAAGGTACAAGGTCCCCGGCCACACATCACACCCACCCACAGCCAATCCGAACCACACAGGACAGGGACTGAGATGGGGCCCAGAGGCAGGAAAAGAGAAGATAGAGGGGGGAAAAAGAAGAAAAACAAAACTAAATTAAATTAAATTTTAAAAAAAAATTAAATTCATAATAATTTAAATAGTCTTTTATAAATATAAAAGAATTAGGTTTGATATTAGATCAGTGTTGCTACCTCCTCTTAACCCTCTTCACCCCCAGTTTTGTTTAGATATTGATGAAGGTGTACCGTTGAGGGTGGCTTCAGACAGAGAGGGTCAGCGGATTTATGATTGTTGGAAGTTTAGTCTAAAAACAGCTTTTACTGAAGCCAGTCTGCCAAAACAAAAAGTAAAATGTGCTACTTTATTATGTAATGGCATGGCTAAACACCGTCTCCGCAGAAGAAGATCAGCGCCTTCTACATCACTGCCTGTTTGCCCCGCCCACTGAATCACGCACGTAGTGCAAATAACATGAGAGGTAAACGCAGGTCTACGCAGAAATCAAATGATAAAGACTGCTCCGAAAGGTTAAAAATTGTCTTTTTTTTTTTTTTTTTTTTTTTAAAATAACCGATTGTTTCGCTGGATAAGACCCTTCTTCTTCGGGTGGGATCATTTAGAGCCCTTTGAAGCTGCATTTAAGCTGCATTTTGGAAGTTCAAACTCGGGGGCACCATAGAAGTCCATTATATGGAGAGAAATCCTTAAATGTTTTTCTCAAAAAACATAATTTCTTTACTACTGAAGAAAGAAAGACATGTACATCATGGATAACAAGTAGGGATGGGACGATAAATGGCAACGCGAATCGAGAAATGATTCAGCATCGATTCGAGATTTTCCGAACATATCGCAATTCCTTCTCAAATCGATTCTGAGCGGTTGAACCTAAAATAATCATTTATACAATTTGAAAAGGTTGAGGCGAATATATATATATATATATATATATATATAAAATATAATAATATAATATAGTGACGTATAAGCGCAGACCATGGGCGTCGCTAGGCATTTTTAGGGGGGCTGTTTATCAATAGATTTTTATAATATCTAAATCTGTGCTGTTTTTGTCATAAAAGGAGCAAGCGATTCCCCATCTACTGTAGTTTTCGCTGTGTTCAACCCTCATCACACCACAGCTGACTTTATAAAACGATCATGTTTTCATTTTCATTTGAAAATTTAACGTCCAATATAATGCATATTCCAGTGCATGTGCAATAAGGTTTGCATACTTAAGGAAATAGGGTTGTACTAGAAATACAAACCATAATTTTGTGTGTGTGTGTGTGTACTTGTTCTTGCTACATTGTGGGGACCAAATGTCCCCACAAGGATAGTAAAACCTGAAATTTTTGACATTGTGGGGACCGGCATGTGGTCCCCACAATGTTAAAAAATGATTAAAAATAGTAAATGATTTTTATCTGAAAGTGTAATGATGCAAACATGTTTTCTGTGAGGGCTAGGTTTAGGGTTAGGGTTGGGTTAGGGGACAGACAATATTGTTTTGTCAGTATAAAAACTATAGAAGTCTATGGAAAGTCCCCACAATTCACAAAAACAAACATGTGTGTGTGTGTGTGTGTGTGTGTGTGTGTGTGTATATTATTATTAATACCCTCATTGGGGGCTGAGCCCTCCTAAAATGAAAATCCTAGAATCACCCCTGACTATCCCTTTAAAATCTAAGCTCAGAATCGATCCACAAATCGGTGTATTGTCCCATCCCTAATAAGGGTGTGAGTACATTATCTGTTAATCTTTGGTCTGGAAGTGAACTACTTCTTTAAGGCAAACCTCCAAGGTTCGCAAAAAAGTATTAACAGTGCGGTATATGCAGGGAAAGGGACCGCTATGCGAGTGGGATTTTGGACCAATGAAATTTCAGTGTGGGGTGATGAAAACAAAAAAAACAACACTGGCACCGTTTTCGAACACATAATGGCATCACCCATTTCATCTCAAAAATAACAATTCGGTTTTCCAACTCAGGCTCAGTGGGAAAAATACACTGAAGGGTTTGTGTGGGAGGGGATGAATGCATCAATCTACCAAACAGCAGTAAAATAACACCTCGCACAAGAAGTTCAATATAAAGGGCTTCGCAAATACAACGCGGCAAAGAGAGCAAGGCAAAAAAGCAGATGAAAATAAACGGGTAACACCAACAGAAATAACAGCATAAACACAGTCTCCATCTGTCAACACCCCCCGGGGTTTCAGTAATGCCCAGGACATTTTCCCTACTCAGCTGTCACCATCAGCATGCCCATGTCCAGTGTCACTATCAAAAATAACTAACGGGAGCTGTGTGTATGGAACGGGATGAGCAGGAGTATGTGATTTCTTGGAATTCTGTTGTCAGATTTCAGGGACTGAATGTTATCACAGCTAACTGCTGACTTCCTTATTTACCTTTGAAGTAAATTTGCTTGGCTTGTTTGTATGCACATGTTGTTTTGGTTTAGATTATTCCAAGATCACAGCAGGTCAAGCTTAAGCAATGGTTTAAAAGACTCTTTTCAGAATACGCCACACACTGAGATGAACAAAACGAGGTTGGGTTACGGTACATCATCTGAGCGAAAAGAAACTTCTTATCCAGAAGCCCCCAGATCTGTACATTTTTAAGAAGATAACATCTCTATACTGTAAAATTAAAAACATAAAATACCATTTCAGTAAAATGTAATGTTTAATTCAGTGTGTTAATTGCCATTTCTCTATTATTATTTGTGAAATTTACTAACAATTTCTGAGTGGAAATAATTTTAGGTAAATCCTACAGTACATCTTTTTCTTTTCTTTTCTTTTCTTTTCTTTTCTTTTCTTTTCTTTTCTTTTTTTTTCTTTTTTTTTTTTTTTTTTTTTTTCTGGGGTAGTGTAGTGAAGTCCAGAAATCCTTAAAAGAAGCCTCAGTTAATAAAGAAGGATTGCACAGACTCTCCTTTATGATCACCGAGGGAGAGAATCTGTTGAATATGAAAACCAAATCAAAAAATGTTACAATAAAAATACAAACTGGCCTGTCCATGCTCTCTATGCAAATACCACTTTGATATCCTTACATAACCGGCTCTAAAAACAACACTTTAGCTGTTAGTATTCTATGTGGGATTGCCTGATTCACACTCATTTTGTGCTTGTGAAGAAAAAAAGTCTTGATGCTTTTGAACAGGAAACGTGCTTGATCCAATGTGACTTGTAAACCTTACAGATTGATGGATGTCAGTACACTCATAGTCAACACATTTGGTCATACACCATTTTTAGACGCTTTGAAGAAACACATGCTTATTCTTCACAGGTGCAATGTGTTTCTGAGCATGTTTCTTATTAGTGCATTATGAATTGTGTGGTTCAGGCTGTTTATGCAAATATGTTTCAATAAACACTGAGATCATGAGATGTGAAAACAAATATAGAACATCTGTTCTTCTAGTACACACGGATTTAACTCTGTCAAGCTAAGTATTATGTGTTCATAACCTACAGCTTAAGATATTTAGTTGCTATACGCAAAAAGAAGTACTTGCCTGAAGGTAATGTACCTTAAATTCCCATAGTAACACCAAGGAACACCTGCTTCTAATATTGAACAGTGCTGGACATCAATGAAGGAGCAAAATATGATTTGAACTAGTGCTGTCCTCTAGTGTAAGAGAAAGGTAAATGCATTGGTATTATTACAAATATACAGTAAGATTGATCTTTTTTGGAATTTAATGTTCAATATTTTATTATTCAAATCTTTTATTAACAAGCTTTTAAAATGTTTACAAAGCAGATAAAATTATACAAACTTGGTTTTGAAAGATGATTGCCATTTTAAAATATGCTAACTTCAAATGGCCACACAAAACAACGATTCCAACTGTTCTAGAACACTTTTCAGAAATGTATACCTTTGCTTGGCTGTAGCTAGTGGGAATTATTCTAAATTTAATCATTTAATTTAATTTAATTTTCTTTAATTAATCAGCAAATACCAAATGTACAAATATGTAAACAACAATAACAAAGATATGTACAAATATGTATCATTCTTAGACCAAAAAATATTTTCTTATTTTTATTGTCCTGGACAATATATGATCAGGAACCCCAGAATGCTAGCTACAACCCAGATTTTACACTCTCAATACATAGAAATGTATAATTTTCTGAAGTATATGTAATGTACACTATCAGTCAAAAGATTTTTTAAAATGTTTTTTAAAGTATCTTCTGCTCACCAAACCTGCATATTTTTTTTTATCCAAAGTACAGCAAAAACAGTAAAATTTGCAAATATTTTTACTATTTAAAATAGCTGTTTTCATTTTGAATATATTGTAACATGTAATTTATTCCTGTGATTTCAAAGCTGAATTTTTAGCATCATTACTCCAGTCACGTGATCCTTCAGAAATCATTCTAATATTCTGATTTTAATAATTTTTAACATTTATTATTATTATTATTATTATATTGAAAACAGCTGAGTAGATTTTCAGATTTTCAGGTTCAGAAGAACAGCATTTATCTAAAAAAGTCTTTTGTTACATTGTAAATGTCTTTGTCAGCACTTTTGATCAATTTAAAGCATTCTTGCTAAATGAAAGTATTCATTTCTATAATATTTCTTGAACAGTACATCAGCATATTAGAATAATTTCTGAAGGATCATGTGACACTGAAGATTGGAGTAATGAAGCTGAAAATGTAGCTTTGATCACAGGAATAAATGACATTTATCAAATATATTCAAATAGACAACAGTTATTTTAAATCTTAAAAACATTACAAAATTGTACTGTTTTTCCTGTACTTTGGATCAAATAAATACAGGCTTGGTGAGCAGAAGAGACTTTTTTTAAAAAAAACATTAAAAATCTTACTGTTCAAAAACTTTTGACTGGTAGTGTAAGTTGTTTGTAGATTCACTAGGTGGCAGTATCTCCATCTGAAACCAAATTCGGTTTCTGTTTAAAACAATATCTGTACTACATGAGCCAAACAGTTTATGAAACACCCTTAAATACTTATTTTGCTTATTGCTGCGTAAAATGAGCAGTATATGTTTTACCCTGTTATATATTTTACCCAAAACTCGCTGTTCCATAGATAGATGCACGTACGATGGCACTGATGTAGAAATGAACTCTGGGATGCTGGGAGTGCGTCTGCTCTAACAGCCAGTGCAGGCCACGTAGGCACAGATCTCACAGGGGTCTATAGGGTTGATGGTTTCCACTGTTGACAGAGCATTAAAAATGTCAGTCTTATCCGTCTAATGACCCTGATTATGTTTGCAGATAGTAACGTGACTCATCCAGTCTGAAAACTTCTGGAGTGCTCTCACATTCAGCAAATAAACAGTCTAGTGTTTAAGATGGCAATAAAAGATATGGCCTATTACAAAGAGGGCCTATGTTTACAAAGAGACAATTCTGCATGCGACTTCAGGAGATCTCTGTCTGCCTCCCTAAAGTACACTTTTACTGCTTAGAGGTTGTTTCAAAGCTCATGATGCTTAATAGAGTTATATTTCATTCTGTTCCTTAGGAGACTTAAAAATTGACATAACGTGACAATTTGCTGTCATACAGGAGTATAGAGCTAGTGTAATAGCTAGTTATGTTTGAGTTCAAACAGTTTCAACAATGATAAGAAATGTTTCTTGAGCAGCAAATCAACATATTAGAATGATGAAAGATCCGTTCACACTGAAAATTGGAGTAAATGCTGTTACTAATGAAAATTCAGCATGTTTTAAATGTATATTTTTCCAACTAAATAACAGTAAGAATTTAAAAATCAGAGAGCGACGAGGAAGTGTTTGACACATGACTAGAGAAATATTATCAGCCATCAGTTTTTTTGTATCAGGCCCACTGCCAGGGCCGTAATGGCATGGCCGTAATGCAGCATCACAGTAAAGGTGATTACACCCCTCCGCTGCCTGCCACCAGTGGAGAAAGGAAATGAGTGCCTGGGAGACTGACAGGAAAATCAGGCTGCCCGTTAATGCAGCTTTATGACACAGTTGGGAAAAGAATGGAAGTGCAACCCTGTTCCTTTTAAAGATTTCTGCGTGTGCGTCATACATGCCGATGACAAATCATGTTAACTGTTGCACTGAACAGAGAAACACACTTCCATGCTTTTACTTCCACACATTCATGCTGGGCTTTTGAACTTGTGAAAGGCAAAAACAAGCATTCTAGTGTTTGGTTCAAAATTTAATTAATTAATATCTGAGAAAACAAAATTTGCTGATTAATGTAGACTGGTTACCACCTGCAGGTAGATTCTGTAACTGCAGCATTATGTGGGCAAAAACATGTTTTTGTTGTTATTTTTAGCCTGAAGTGCTTAAACCGTATTGTTGTTGTTGTTATTATTACATAAAACTGAGAACGTAAGGCCTAGAAACATGAAACTTGTCTCAATTTGGGGACACACTGATATTGGTTTTAACGCTTACAAGTCCTAAACCATTTGTCAAAGACTTGAGTGTATTATATAAATGGAAAAAAAATAAATTATTACAATTTAAAATAACCATTTTCTACTGTAATATATTTTAAAAATTTAATTTATTTCTGTGATGACAAAGCTGAATTTTCAGCATCATTACTCCAGTCTTCAAAGTCACATGATTCTTCAGGAGTCATTCTAATATGCTAATTTGGTCCTCAAGAAACATTTCTTATTTTTATCCATGTTAAAACAGTTGTGTCTAATTAATATGTATGTGGAAACTGAGATACATCTTTTTTTCAGGATTCTTTGATTAGGGGTCTATGAAATCCATTTTATTTTCCCCCAGATTCCATTTTTTCCCCCATTTTAATTTTTCTGTATTACGTTTTTTTTTTTCAAATTAAATTTTTTACTTTTAAAATAAAAAAAAAAAATGAATCACTAGCTTAAAAGTGATTTTATACAATGGGTCATTAAATAAGCTGATATTGTGTTATATTTTAAACACAATATTATGTGTTTTTCTCAATTTTGCAGAGAACACATTACCTTTAAAGCCACAGCAGAACTGTTGCGCATCTTCGAGCAACATAGCAGTGTTTAGTTTCTGAATGAATCCGCGTTTTGAATGAATCGTGAGAATCAATGATTCAAAGGTCCATTCATAAACAGAGCCGTTTACTGAATTCCTGAATGAATCAGCCGTTTGAACGAATCGAATGAGTGAATGACTCATAAAGACATTTACTGCCACCTGCTGGCAGATTTAGTTTTTTATTTAGAGTATCATTTCATAAAAAAAAACAAAAAAACAATAATAATAATATAAAAACATTAAAGGGACAGTTCACCCCCAAAAATATCATTCTGTCATCCTTTACTCGTTTTAAACCTTTCTTCTGTGGAACATAAAATAAGATATTTTAAAGACTGTTGGTAACAAAACTGTTTTAGTTACCAATGACTTTCATTGTATGAAAAAAAAAATACTGATATGTTTCTCAAATTATCTTCGTTTATGTTCCATAGTTTACATTAGGCTGTTGCAGTGTAATAAATTGTATGTTGAATCAAATAAAATATTTCTTTCTAAAGCTACAGTTTGTAATGTCTACTTGATACTTTGTCATTTAACACAGAAATAGCTTTAAATAAACTTTTGTAGGTATTTTCACTGTCTAATTTATTTTGCTTAAATTTGTAATTACATTAATTAATCGAAACATCATGTAATTAATTAGATGGAAAAAAAATAATAGACTAACAGCCCTTTCAGCCCACAGTATTTCTGAAAAAAAAAAAAAAAAAAAAAAAAAAAAAATATATATATATATATATATATATATATATATATATATATATATATATATATATATATATAAATATATATATGTGTGTGTGTGTGTGTGTATGTGTGTATGTATTCTTTTCAGAAATACTGTGCTGTGTATTAACATTGTTCTGGTGAATGTACATAAAATACAAACAATACAAATATTACATACAAATATATACTATTATTATACAAATAAATACAACTAATTTTATTATTATTAGTAGTAGTACTATTATTACATTAATATATTTCTGTCACAGTTTCTTCAAGGTAAACTGAACTTTTTTGACAGGTGCCTGTGTCAGTTTCTTTTTGTATATGATATGACAATAGTTTTCTCAAAAGAAACTGTAAAATGCTCTTGAAGTTACTTTCAGAACAGTTCTAGAGTTTATGTTTACGTGTTCGTGTACTTATAAATTGCGGCACCATGAGCGTCACGGTCACATATGCTTTAGTATGTGTGTAGTAAACGAAACCGCGCATCTTCGCTATTCATTCACACAGAGACACACAGAACATGCAGGATTCATATTTAAATAGTATTTTTGTGGCTTAATATTCTATTCTAGTGACTATCTAGTGACTATTATACTAGTCAGTAGTTCATTGCGCATTTTGATTGAAGTGCACTGGCCTACTTTTGATTAATTCATTCAAAATTTGTCATTTTGCGTTAAAAATTCCATTTTTATGACTGGCTTCTGCATTTTCCACATTGCGGAAATCAGTTGATGAATAGAAAGTTCAAAAGAGCAGTATTTATATATGAAGAGTTCAGATGCAAAACCAGCTAAAAGCTGTCTCGGTCAAAAATGAGATAATGAAACTGAGTGAATGCTCCTGACACATATTATATGTCCATCAAATACTTTTACTTCAAAGTCACTAAATTCCAGCCTCAGCCCAATCAGAAGTACCAGTACTTACATAGAAACCTACACAAAGTAGCCAGAAAGAAATGCTAATTTTAAAGAAATATGTCAGATGGATTTAGAGGCTTTTGCATCTGAACTCTTAAAATGTATTACTGTATTATTATAGTATTATATTATAGTAGTGTTTTAGTACTATATATTATAGTATTATAATAAAGTTTCAAGACACTTTATCATTTATCATGATTATACAGCACACCAACCCAGACGTTGAAAGACTTCGTCAGCATCATCTTTTTTGGCACAGCGCACTGAACTCTCCTGGCAGGTCAGGGTCGGCACACGGGGACTTTGCATTGCCGTAGGTCTGTTGCGGGTTTGTGCTCGTGTCAGTCTCCATAATCTTTTTCAGGGTCTTCACTGCCTCCAGGGAGAAACTGTACCCACTGTCCTATAAAACAGACATCCAATAAGAAGCCAAGATGTGAATTATTACTCCACACTGTAAAGGAATTGTTTTCCACATGGGTCTGCCATAAACCAGCTATAAAAAGAGAGGCTTTTTTTTACTACACAATTAAACTGACAGACATTTAGATGCAAACCTACTAAGATGATTACCTTGCAGATAGCCAGGGCCTCTTTCAAAAGGGAGGCACTGAGAGTGAAGAGCTACCATTAGCCACCATTTACATCGATTGACATTGAAAGTCTGAATATGAATTATACACTGAACCACATCTAGCTAAGAAAGAGTTGAAAAGAGATCAAAGAGATTGTCAAGTTCCATTGATATCCACAGAGAAATCTTCGAAATGTATTATACTGCGTATAATAACAATCTTGTCATAGACAGCTTAATTATCTAAGGTATGCTCAGATGAATCTAACCTGTCAAGAACATATCTGGGTCACATTTCTATCGCAAAACCAAAAGGCGCCTGTATTTATCAAATCCAGCGGTTCCACAATCAAGCTTGCAATACCTTTTCCCCAAACAAACTCCTAGTTCAATCCGGCCTCACAAAGTAAAAGCGTTTTTGAGAATGAACCAATTCTGACTCACCGTAACCTGCACACAATGTGATATTTGAAAGAAGCTTGCGGTCAGGAGGAGGACGATTATCGGCGCTCTCATTTTCAGTCTCGGATGGTGAGTCTCAGAAGAGTGGAAAGTGAATTGAGTGAATTCAGATGTACATCAGGTCAAGCTATATATGTGATTATTGTTAATAGGTTACTAAGTAACCTATTAAGACGTAGTGGTCGAATACAGCCTGTCGTTTAGATTTTGACCTCCTCTTCGATAACAAAAGGGGATGTACGTGTTTTCTTTAAATGAATCATATGAAGGCCTGTCATTGAGTGACAAACAGTAGACCAGTTAATCTCATAAATCCATCCGTTATGAGCACATACAGGACATAGATGTCAGCTGGCTGGCTTGCAAACTGGGATTTAGGAATTAGATTGTACACAACGCTGTCTCCCTATAAATTGCAGGGTTGTCTGGGTTTGATAGTAGTGCTTGTGCAAATTGATATCAGTTCGGTAGCAAGGCTGAACCAGTGACCTGATTTTTCCATCAAGAAACGAACACAGTGTTGGGAAGCAACTTTAACAATTGTAGCTTGTCAAAACATGCTTCTCGCAATTTAAAATAGTTAAACTACATTTAAGCTAGCAGTTAGGCAAATTTGGGGCTTTAATTGCAATCAAAGCAGTATTTATCTAGCACAAAAATGATCTCATTTAGGGTAACATTTAATTTGAACAGATAAATTTATAGTGGAGACTAATAAAACTGTGAAGTGAGAGTTTAGAAAAATATTATATAGTTTGTAATTGATATTAGGATTATTAATAAATATTGTAAAATTATTGAAACAATTATAAAAAATAATTAACTCGGCTTCCGCAGGAGAAAGAAAAAATTAACTTCTAAAAAATACTACTATTACAAGTACTACCGAACTACTAAAGGGTTTTTTACCATATTGAATATAACAAATGTCTCAAGAAAAGCAGTATTTATCATGTCTTCCACATGACACGCTGTCGTAAAGTGGTGGCGCTTAGGTTAAAATAAAAAATGTTGTTTCGAGACCCTGTGTTTTTTATTTTAATTCATGGCCATTCACACAGAACACGTTTTTGCTTTGAAAAACATGAGACAAAGGCAGCGTCGTAAAAATACGACACTTTTTTTAATAGTCAAAATGTTAAATTCACGTTGTGTTTTTACAATGCGCGAGACACTGAAGACGCAAAACACATGTAAAAGACGAACAAATGGACAAACACATCCGTCTAAGCCCCGGGGCGTTTACCTTCGTTGCGCTCCAAATGACGCACTATGCATTTATACACTATGTACTTTTGTACTATGTACTCAAGCGTGTATGAATTTTATAAGGTTATTTTGTCATTCATTATCGGAGTTTGATAGCCCGTACCCTTCGTAATTAAATCTGCAACAGTTGAGTACGTGAAGTGTCCAACATTCCACACTTTGTTTTTTCGGTTAATTGGACAAGTTCACTATTAGAATAAAGATTTCTTGATCATTTTCTTGCCTTCATATCCTCCATGTTCATGTCTTTCTTTCTACAGGTGCAAAGAAATTAAGTTTTTGAGGAAAACATTCCAGGATTTTTCTCCATAAAGTGGACAATGGGGATTAACGGGTTGAAGGTCCAAATTGCAGTTTCAAAGCAGCTTCAAAGGGCTCTACATGATTCCCAGCCAAGGAATAAGTGTCTTATCTAGTGAAACGTTCTGTCATTTTTCTAAAAAATTACAATTTATACTACTTTTTAACCACTCAATCCAACTTTGGGTCAAATATGGACTAACCCAACTGTTGGGTTAAATTTTTAACCCAAAGGTTGGGTTAGTCCATATTTGACCCAAAGTTGGGTTGAAATAACCCAGCATTTTTTAGAATGCACAAATGCTCATCTCACCTAGCTCTGTAATGCACGTCTACAGTTAGTTCTTTGTTTGTGAACTCCGGTTCAAAAATGTACGGTAGGGCGAAAAACTCTCATAATAATCTCATTTTCCCCTCCAACTGCAAAATTGTCTGTCATTGTTTTACCCTTTTTTGTAAAGAGCGCTTGAGTTTCTTTGCACGTTCGCTTTGTAATCACTGGGTCGGTACTTCCACCTACATCACATGTGACCTTTCCAATGTAATGCATAAGGTTGAGCTTGTGCAAGACGAGCATTTGTGGTTAAAAAGTTTATAAAATGTTATTGTTTTAAGGAAAATATAGACTGTTTTGCTAGACAAGACCCTTATTCCTCAGCTTGAGCCCTTTGATGCAACACTGAAACTGTAATTTGGACTTTCAAACTGTTGAAGTCCACTATGCAGAGAAAAATCATGAAAGGTTTTCCTCAAACAACGAAATTTCTTTGCGACTAAAGAAAGAAATACATTGAATTGAGATGCACCTATAGAAAAACAAATGGAAAAGTAGCACAGTGGACTGTAAAAACATGTTCTGTGTGAACAGGCTTCATTGCTGAATTCATCGGTTAGGCATTACCTAATATTCTTTGTCGTGCACAGCCATGCTGTATATCAGTCCTCTGCTCATTTCAATTACGCAGAGTCTATCTAGTTTATCTATCTAGTGTATCTAGTTTACTCCCCAAAACTGAACATGGTTTAACATAAACTGAGCTGTCAGTAACTGCCGCATGTCACAAACACAGACTTGTTTTTGAGACAAAAATTATTTATTTTAATCATAACATGTTTGTCATAAGTATGTTTGAGAAGTGAGTTTGTGTGATCTAATAATGCATTGCAACAATGCATGATACATTAGAGTAACCCTGATAAAATGAGCGGTGACACAACAGGATACTGTATTTGCATCAATCCATTCAGCTACTGCAACTGTGCAATAAAAACCACTAAATACAAAGAGATCAGAAAAATTGCATTCATATTGTCACTCATAAACGTAGCTTTGCAGACAATATGGCATTTGATGCGTGATGAACTCCAGACAGCCGTTGCTCCAGACACAATAGATTCTGACTCTATATTTCTACATCTAGCAGCCTCTTGACCTCTTTTTTGTTCGAATGCTCTTTTGGGAACCACTTGCACCTGTGATGGCCTTTGAATTCACAATGATGCAAACAAACCATCCAGCTATCACTGTCACCAAATGGAGTGTTGTTGACAAAGAGCCTAGAGCACATTTTCTCATATTTACGAGAATGTACGTAAACACATATAAAGATATTTATAATGTCATAAAACAGTTTCAAATAAATGCTGTCCTTTTAAACTTTTTATTCACAAAAACATTGAGTAACCGAATTTTTCAGTAACACTTTAGATTATGGAACACATAATCACAATTATCTACGACTTTGCTGCTTATTAGGTATTGGGTAGGATTTAAGGATGTAAAATATGGCCATGCAGAATAAGGCATTAATATGTGACCCTGGACCACAAAACCAGTCATAACTTTCATGGGTATATTTGTGGGTCAAAATTATCGATTTTCTTTTATGCCAAAAATCATAAGGGTATTAAGTAAAGATCATGTTCCACAAAGATATTGTGTAAATTTCCTACCGTAAATATATCAAAACTTAATTATTTATTAGTAATATGCATTGCTCAGAACTGGACAACTTTCAAGGCGATTTTCTCAACATTTTGATTCTTTTTCACCTACAGATTCCAGATTTTCAAATAGTTGTATACCAGCCAAATATTGTTCCCTACTAACAAACCATACATCAGTGGAAAGCTTATTTATTTAGCTTTCAGATGATCTATAAAAATTTGATTTAATCAACTTGACCCTCAGAAATCTCAAAAATTGACGCTTATGACTAGTTTTGTGGTCCAGGGTCACATGCTTTATAAGTACTACTAAACAGCCAATATGCTAGTAATATGCATGCTAATAAACTAGTTGTTTATTAGCGTGCATATTACTAGCATATTTTTCAGTATTGGGTAATATTGATAACTGGTCCTTAAAATAAAGTGTTACCCATTTTTTTAACATTTATAATAATAAGAAATATCTCTTGTGCACTAAATCAGCATAATACTATTGTAACGGGACTCGTGTGAAGCGTGATAGATCCAGGTGCAAGCTTTGTACAGATTGTAGTCAAGACAGGCAAGGTCAGTCTCCAACAAACAGTAATATCCAGGGCAAGGCAAAAGCGTAATCCAATAAACAGGCAGAATGTCAAAATACCAGAGAGCAGTCCAAAGTAACAAATAAACAAGGCAATGAAACAAGACAAAACTATGGCAATGAAACAAGGTATAACTACGGTTATAAAACAAAACAACAACCGTGGAAATAACGAAACAAGGTAATGAAACAGGTAAAACGCTTGGTAGAGTCCGCACAGACAAAACAATACTTCGCCAGGCCTGTTTGGCGTGGCCCTCCTTAAATGGCCACCAAACAGGAAGTAACCAAAGAAGCAGCAGAGGGAGCGGTAACAGTCAGTCCATGGGTTAGGGCTCCCTCTGCTGGCGTGACATTACAACTATGATTTCGGATCATGTAACACTGAAGAGGCTGCTAATGTATTCTAAAAAAATGCTGGGTTAAAACAACCCAATTTGGGATATTTACGTAACCCAACGCTGGGTCAAATATGGACAAACCCAGCGTTGAGCTATTTTAACCCATTTTTATTTTAATTATTTTAAATCTTTGACCCAACATGCTGGGTTGTTTTAATTAACTCAAATATTTAATTATCACTATTGCTGGCTTAAAATGAACCAAAAATAGGTTGGAAAATAAAAAGCAGAATTACTCGAGGCAACAGTAATAATCAAAACGTGAAAAATATTAAATTAAATAATGCAGAATAGTTTTTGAACTATTCATACATTTAAACTTGTTTAACAAGCATTTTAGAAATAAAAATATAACACTCTGAAAACTGCTGGGTTAAATACAACCTGGTGTTGGGTAAAATATGGACATTGGGTTGTTTTGAACCAGCTACTGGGTTACTACCCAGAAAGTTGGGTTAAACATTTAACCCAACCGCTGGGTCAAAACAACCCAATTGCTGGGTATGTTCATATTTTACCCAGCGCTAGGTTGTATTTAACCCAGCAGTTTTTAGAGTTAACATTTAAATTATTTTTGAATTATTTTAATTCAAGTGTATTAAACGGTTCTCTGTTATCCTTTTTAACCAAAATAGTGCCGATTCTTGTGCCGGTGTGTCGCTGAAATCTGATCCGGCATTGGGCTGCTATCTCCCTGAGAAACTGCGAACTTCAGACTGGCGCCTCGCGTTTCACTCGCAGCTGAAAGATAATGTGACTGACTTAATAACCTGTTAAAGGGGTCATCGGATGCTAAGTTCACTTTTACATGTTGTTTGAGCATTAATGTGTGTTGGCAGTGTATGTACAAATCTACCCTATAATGATAAAAATCCATGCAGTGGTTTTTAATTAATCTGTAAAAATAATATTCCCTTTTTCAAATCGAGCCATTCTCAGATGCCTGTCATTGTGGCGTCACACCAACAGAGGCCGCTCGCACGATAGTTGATTGACATGAGCATTTTACCTCAGATCAGTGTCTATGTTCGCGCGAATCATTCGTGATCCAGCTTCACTTACAGCAGAAGTGAGTATAAGGGTTTTTTATGAATCTTTGCGATCGCCTTTCCTAATAATGTGCTAGTTAGCAAGTTTATCGGCTAAATGCGGCTAAAATAAACAGGCTCGTCTCTCCACAGAGACAAGAGAGGGGCGGGGCGAGCAGAGCTCATTTGCATTTAAAGCAGCCTCGACCAGAATGGGATGATTTTTGCAGAGCTGATTTTGGCAAAGTAAAAAGGGTGTTGTTTTACAAAACCACTGAGAATTTTTAACCAAAGTACATTATAGACTTTTCATTAAGACCCTAAAGAATCATATCAGCTTGTGGAAAATGGGCATCCGATGACCCCTTTAATAAAGAAACAGTACAGAGTTTTGAGAACATATTTTAAAATCCAAATACATTTAGAAGCAGTATTACGCCAAATAAAATCATTTATGTTATGCATGCCAAGGCATTTCCATCATGCGAAACGACTGTTGCTGTCGCATTTAGCTGACTGACATCTTGTCTGTAAAGTAAAATCATTTACAGCACAATAAAGACTTTATAGATGGAATAAAACGTATACAAACCTTAATTTCACCAAAGAAGTCCACTAAATCGGCAGCGCTGAGGACTTGCTCTCTCCTGAGGAGAATGAAAAGCCCGCGCTCCGACTGTAACCCAACAGCTGGGTTAAAGTGCCCGCGCTGGGTTATTTTGTCAGAGGGAGGCGGAGGGGTGTATATTTTCAGCGGTCAGTGAGATTGACCCAGCCACTAACCCAACAGCTGGGTTACACAAAAAAATACCCAACACTGGAAAAATAACCCGATGGGCATAACCCATCAATTGGGATAAAAAAAAATAACCTAGCGTTTTTTAGAATGTGTAATAGCTGCTGAAAATTCAGGAATAAATGAATTTTAAAATATATTTAAAACTGTTAAAAATAGCTATTTGTAATATTGTAGTACTTCAGAGTTTTTACTGTAGTTTTGATAAAATAAATGCAGGCTTGCAGAGCATAAGAAATTTTTAAAAAACTTTTAAAAATCCTTCCAACCTCAAATGTATTAAATCAGGGCTCAAATAGTAAATTATATATTATATCTCTCCTAAATAGGCACCAAAAACAGTCAATACCACTGGTGGCTCCTTACAAGATAACTGCATGATGCTTCAGAGAGCAGTCATATGTTTTCTTCTTTTGAAGATTTCAATACCGTCACCCAAAAATAACTATTTATTTAGGGCTGGCTGGTCTTGGAGAAAAGTCTTGCCTAATGGCCAAAACCTTCAAAGCGAAAGAAATGGCGTACTCCCCATTCTGCTGTTCACCATTTCACTGAAGCTTTCAAAACAGGTAAATTATAGTTCCATCAGCAGCCTGCTTTTTTTTTCTAGAGCTTACGTGCGAACACAGAACAGTACTCAAAAAGAACATTGTACCTAATCAGTTTTTACTCAGAGCGCAGAGCAGCAAATCAAGGTGGCTGTTTTATGTACAAATGTTGTGTTCCAAAGGTTTGGATTTTCATCTGGACTACAGATGATTAGGAATGTATTATGCTGACGTGCCGCCTACGTGCAATCAGCAGAACTCACACAAAAACACACATTCACACCTGAAAGATTTCACGTCAAGAAGGTAATGAAAAATGGAATATTTAAATGAGCAGTGAAGTAGTTTCCTGAAGACATATATCCGTAAACAGTCTTCACACTTAATGTTCCTGTCACTCAACATTCAATAAATCTTTTATGAGCAAGAGCTCACCAAACCTTATCAAAAACTCGTGGCGTATCTTGCGTCCAAATTGATTGATCCTCTTTTCCTATCAGTCAAAAGGTATGGCATCAAATGGTTTACACTCACACTGAGCTCTTCTTACATCAAAAATCAACTAATTGCCTAGTTTTAGCTGGAAAATCGAATAACGTCAGTCTTAACAGTTTTTCTACAATAAAAACAATACATGCACAGAGAACAGATTCGATTTTCAATGCATTTTATTGAACACTGAGGCATTACCACACACAAAGGAGTATAAAACCCAGCAAAACTGAGAAATAGAAAAATAACAAAAGACACTTCTTTCTTAAATAAATGAAATATGTGCTGTAACAAAACAAAATATGGGAAAGGAAAGAGGGGAAGGAAGTAACAGTTCATTAACAGTGCTGCCATTTGGAGTTTTGCCATTCAGGCAACAAAGTTCATATGGTTAATTGTGAGAACTTATGGCAGTAAATGGAAATATGCAGATTTTATTATTAATTCGAGGTGAGAATGATCAAGCGAAGGAATGATGGGAGGAATTAGCAGCCGGTACAGGCCGCAAAAGCACATATTTCACAGACGTCGACAGGCACGGATGCTGAAACAGACAAAACGTTATCAGGTTAGATTAGAATTTATCAAGCAATAAAATGTCATTTATTGACAGCACATTGTGTACAATTATTGCATGTGAATTTATAAGTAAACCATGACTATTACCTAGTCTAGCGAAGGACATTGTTGCTCCTCTCTGCATGCACAGAGGCACAAACTCCTGTGGCAGGGTTGGATTGGAACATACAGAGAAGTAGCTCGTCTTGGCCAGCCGAAGGTTTTGTGTTTGTGGTTTGTCGATTAATTGCTGGAGAACTTTCACCGAGTCCAGTGAAAAGGAAAAATTGCCTTCCTGCAGAAAATAAACGGATGAGTTCAATTCTCAATGCCATGACCAAACAATGCGTCAGCTCTGACCACCAGAGTTAAATTTGATAACACGTGTATGAATGATCCTTTATAAATAGCTCAAACTACTCTTGCCTTTATTGAACACACCTTTGAGCCAACAATATGCACATTTCAGAATGAGGTCAGATTGATGCAATTCTGAGAAGATTACATCCATAAATCATTGAGTGTTAGGTTCATTTAAACTCTCTCTCTCTCAGGCAATTTGGCACGTTTTATGTTAAGTTAATTTAAACTACTAAGAAGTTTTTAATTACAGAGAAGCTGTAATGTTAGCAATAAAACCTTTGGCTTACCTGGACTTGCACAGCCTCACAGACCAAGCAAAGAGCCACAACGAGGAAAGCGACAGACAAAACAGTCTTCATGCTTGCTGATTCTTCTCAAGAACCGTGTAGTTGTAGTTTGTTTTTCAGTTGTTGTCACAACAATCTCTGCCTTAGTTCTCGTTTTGTCTCCTCTTATATAAGAACTGGTCCTTGGTCCAGCAACCTATCAGAACCTGTCATTGTTTCTTTGCTGTTAATGAATAAAGAGGATAAATTTTACGATGTCGTAAAACAGAATTCATAAATCCAACGTGACCTCATCTGTAAGTTGTGACATGCACTTTTATGGATCTTTTAGTTAGGTTTGCCTAGTGGCCTGTTCTCCATTCTCTAGTTAGGGTTAATTAATAACCACACAATGAGCACACAATAGTGCCTTTGTGTTGGGAGCAGGTTAAAACTAATGAGAATACCAATGCAAGCAAATATCAAAACAAAGCTTCACCTTACTTTTAGTTACTAGGTAATTTTTCCCCCGTCACACACTGTGACTAAATGTTTAGTCACTGTCTGTACTGCACTTTTTGCAAATATTGTACTAATGATCTAATATATCATGTTGTAAGTTTCTTGTATTCCTCTGTGGATGTTTCAAATATGAAAACAGACTTTCTCTGGGCCCTAAGTGAGTGATTATATACATATATATATATATATATATATCAGACATTTAGTCTAGGGCATTAGTTCTAGTGGATCATGACCCAAAAATATTGCGGAAAATGTTGGACAGCAAGTAAAAAATAAAAGTACATCCATCTTAAGCTGCTGTATTTTTGGGGCAAATGTGATAATTGTCAACATGGTTAGGACTTAATGCTCAAAGAAATACAGTATTTAGCTCAGTATTTGTTCTATGTGTTAGGTAAATAAATGACAATTATCTTTTTGTTTGCATTTAAAATTGTCACATTTTTCCATTGAGCTTGTATGATAAATATGACCCTGATCCACAAAACCAGTCATAAGTCACATGGGTATATTTGTAGCAATAGCCAACAATACATTATCTGGGTCAAAATGATCGATTTTTCTTTTACGCCAGAAAATCATTACGATATTAAGTAAAGATCATGTTCCATGAAGATATTTTGTCATTTTCCTACAATAAATATATCAAAACTAGTAATATGCATTGCTAAGAACGTCATTTGGACAACTTTAAAGGCGATTTTCTCAATATTTCGTTTTTTGCACCGTCAGATTCCATATTTTCAAATAGTTGTATCTCTGCCAAATATTGTCCTATCCTAACAAACCATACATCAATGGAAAGCTTATTTATTCATGATGTATAATTCTCAATTTCAAAAAATTGACCCTCATGACTGGTTTTGTGGTCCAGGGTCAAAATGACAATGTTTGCTTTTAAAAACATTTTCTACATTTTTGAAAAATACTTAAATATTAAGAAATTAATACTTTTATTCAGCAAAGATTGATTAAACTGATTTAGTCATAAGCAACAATTAAGATGTTAAAACGTTGTTACAAAACATGTCTATTTAAAGAAGGGGTGCCCCGATACCGATACTGATACCAGGTCCGAAACTGCACTTGTGTACTCACACTCCTACTCATTAAAATGCTCTGATACCAAAAGTCGATACCACTGGGCTGTGTCCAGATAAAGTGGGCTGTGTCTAATAAACAGACCTGTGTCCAGATAAAGAAACACAAACAACAGAGAGCAGAATGGAGTTATTAGAGAATAAGTACATGTCCACTAAGTACTTGAATGTATTTAATATAATGTTAAAGGGGTCATCGGATGCTAAGTTCACTTTTACGTGTTGTTTGAATGTTGTAAATGTATGTACAAATCTACCCTATAATGATAAAAATCCATGCATGAGTTTTTAAATAATTTTTAAAAGTAATATTGCCTTTTTCAAATCAAGCCATTCTCAGATGCCTGTTGTTATGGTGTCACACCCACAGAGGCTGCTCCCACAATAGTTGACTGACATGAGCGTTTTACCTCAGATCAGCTGTGACAGTCCGCCCTCTTTGTTTCGATGTTGGAGCAGGGATGTAAATTAGACAAGAATATCTCAGATTAAGCGATTGAGGTGTTGTGTTGCTGGATGTAATAATGAACATAGTGGTCATCATTTACTCCAGACGAAGTGGCAACCTCCCAGTTTCCCTGTAGAAGCCAACACGGAACTGACTAAAACTGCAATTCATCGACTGGCCGCTAGAGACTGGCTGCAAAAAGGATCCCATAGACTCCCCATGTTAAAATGCCCAACTTAACAGCAGAAAAAAATGTTTACAGCCTGATTCAAAAAGCGGTTTTGGTCTATATAGCTAATTGTGCCCTTCATGTCAACTGTGAGGGGGGTGAATTTTTTTTATAACTCATCTGTTTAATTTATATTAAGCCTTAAAGTTCTGCATAATTTAGGGCGTAGCCACTTGAGTGACAGGTTAATTGCCGCTGCTGTCACCACTGTCGCGCTAAGCGGGCGTGGTTTCAGCAACCAGCTCCACCCACGTCCCACCTATTTTTCGATTATCTGGGAGTGACGTGCAGTGACGCGTTTCCATGATGGTGACAGCTGACTCCCGCCCACTAAGAGCTTCAAAAATGCTTTTCAGAAACCTACGGATGACGTCAGGGACACTACGTCCATATTCTTTACAGTCTATGCTCCAGACATCTGAGCTAATCTGGCTAAATGCAGCTAAAGTAAATAGGCTCGTCTCTCCACAGAGAGAAGAGAGGGGCGGGGCAAGCTCATTAACATTTAAAGCAAACTCAACCAGAACAGGATGATTTTTGCAGAGCTGATTTTGGCAAGGTAAAAAGGGTGTTGTTTTACACAACCATTGAGAATTTTTAACCAAAGTATATTATAGACTTTTCATTAAGACCCTAAAGAATCATATCAACTTGTGGAAAATGGGCATCCGATGACCCCTTTAAACATTCAGTATTCACACCTGATGTACACGCGCTGATAAGGCGGCACATGTGCGCAAGCTTTTCGAGTGAATATCTCTTTCTCACAGACATCACTGGAAAGTTTGTAGTTTGGTCAGATGTGCCAAAAGCAAGTAAAACAGCGGGCACGTTATTACAGTTACTTGGCGGTAAGAAGAGAGAGAGCAAGTGCGCACATTTTGAAAACTTTTTGAATTTGAAGATCGGGTTCAATTTAAACATGTAACTATCTTCTGTAGCTTCTGAAGGGCAGTACTAAATGGAAAAATATGATATTTATGCAAAATAAGAAAAATGTACACATCTCCATTCTGTTCAAAAGTTTTCACCACCCAGCTCTTAATGCATTGTTTTTTTGTTCTGGAGCATCAGTGAGCGTTTGAACCTTCTGTAATAGTTGCATATGAGTCCCTCAGTTGTCATCAATGTGAAAAGATAGATCTCAAAATCATACAGTCATTGTTGGAAAGAGTTCAAATACACAAAAATGCTGGAAAACCCAAGGATTTGTGGGACCTGAAGGATTTTTCTGAAGAACAGCAGAGAACTGTTCAGGACAAACAAGGCACTCATGAACTATTACTAAAGAAAAAAACAGAGCTGTGAATGATTCAGATAACAACACAGTATTAAAAATCAAGGGGATGTAAACTTTTGAAGTACCAAAAATAAAAGTATCGGTATCAGACTCATTCTGGAAAAAGTGGTATCGGTACATCCCTAATTTGAAATAAATCCTGTTCTTTTGAAATCAAAGAATGTATCAATTTGCACAAAATTATCAACTGTGTTTTAAATTAGTATTTAGAAAGTGAGCATATTAGAATGATTTCTAAAGGATCATGTGACACTCTGATACGCAATATTTTACTGATGTTTTACTGTATTTTGATCAAATAAATGCAGCTCTGGTGAGCATAAGAGACTTCTTTCAAAAGCATTTTAAAAATCTGTAACACTTTACAATATTTATGTGACTAACATGAAAAAACAAATGAACAATACATTTATTACACTATTTATTAATCTTTGTTAATGCTAGTTAATAAAAATACAGCCATTCAATGTTCGTTCATATTAGCTCAGAGCATTAACTAATGTTAACAAACACAACTTGTGAGTTTAATAATGCATTACTAAAAATGTTGAAATGAACATTAACTAAGATTAATAAATGCTGTAGAAGTATTGTTCATTCTTACTTGATGTTAAATAATGCAGTTAACTAATGAACCTTATTGTAAAGTGTTACCAAAAAATCTTACTGACTCTAAACTGTAGTCTCATGCTAGCGTAATTTGTGCTGCTTTGGGCCACCACATGTTCAATATCAGGTTTGAGCCTTGCCGCAAATCCAGCTGAGAACCACCGATATTGTACAAAAAAGTGGATCTGGTTGTCGAACATTACTACGGTAGCATATTCATGTCTCATGTCCCCTGGATAGTGATAACTACAATGAAAACTAAAAAAAGATAACTTCATTGCTCCGTTATCACAAACAACTATTACGTAATCAAAATCAATATAAGGAAAGACCAAAAGAGCAGTTTAGACCATTATTAAAAAATATCATAATTAACATACTTGTTTTGTTTAGATATGTACAGGTATAAAGATACTTTGTTCAGCTAACTGTGCCAACAAAATGAACATGTCTGGTCCTGATAAACCCATTAATCATTAATCAGAAAGTTTTTTTCCATTAAAGTTTCCATTATCACAGTATTATCTGTTTAATCCTCTCAAATAATTTATGAACAACAACCTTCAGTCCAATTACATGAAATGTTCAGACAGACCTTTAAACTATCAATACCTGCAAAATCAGTTTTATACAATAGGTGTATGATTATAAAAATCACCAGGTTCATAGAAAAGTTCTTATTAGTTTGAGACTGCTGGCACCCACCCCAGATGATGTAATTTAATTTCAACATGGCCCCTGTTTATCGACCAAGCCTCTTCCTTCCTTTGTCAATATACGTGATTCTTTGCACCGCAGACTCTCATATACACGTGTGTTAAGCTTCTAACCCAACAAACGTATTTCATCCTTATCAGACACTTATGGACGTCAGGCATGAAGAAGCAGAACCCAGTGCTTGTGTTTGTACATAGGAGGCTTCCCATGCTTCAATTTGCTTATCAGCGCTCAAAGACAATGATCATTATGTATTGTGTTTACTTAATATTGTCAATATTCTCCTCCCTGTGAAGGCGCGTTCTGTTTTAAAGGCGCTTTATGATTTAATGGCCCTAATTACACTGTAACTGCTTTGACCTTTGCATCAGATGCTTCGAGAGCTGTGAGAAAGAAATCAGGACAGTGGAAAATGTAATGCCCAAAATACATTGAAGTCCCTTTGCATAAATATAAAAAAAAGTAGACAGAAAATTACAGACCAATAAAAAATGGTTTAGATGTTCAATATAAAATGATTGCAAATGATAAAATAAACGTATTATAAATGTTCTTAATTCATTGAGCATTTTTCTTTTTATCCATTTGATCAACAGAAAGGAGGGAAGTAAATGGGTTTGAGAAATGACAAGCCAGATCTGAACTTGAATCATTGGTCAGTGAAAGCCTGCTTTCAGTGCACCACATAATTTGTACCTAAATCAAATATAATAATTTATAAAGCACCACTTAGGAAGAGCACATCTTTCATTTTCTTATTTCCATGTACTCGTGCTCCAGCATATTACGTATTTCTGGATTTACAAGGGTCGGTTATTGCAATACTGAACGTTTTGACGCAGACTAATGTTAAACAAGCTGCAGATGGTCTGTATTTATATGAGATGACGCATGAAAAGAAAAGAGCATGTCAGAAGAGAGGATTTTTACAATGATTTTTCAGTGAAGTTCATTTTTGATCTTATTTTGTCAAACAAATACAATGCCTCTCAAGGAACAGAAGTCTAAATAAGGACCTGTCCCTATAAATATATATAGCTAAACCTGTCTGTTGTCATGATGACAGGACTTGAAGCCAATCATATCATGCAGATATTGTGCCAAATGTGCCAAAAGACCTTTGTTTGGGAGATGTGAATGACCGCTCACATGAACATCAGGTAAATCAACAGCCTGGGAACAAATTCCACCCCTTAAAACAACACAAACAAAGAACAGGATGGAATATCTTTATCAGGGTTGTACAAAAAATACAAACATTTATCTTAAGGTATATATAGCATAATATAATATACGTAAATGTATAGCCAAAACATTTCAATAGTATATTTAAAGTATTATGTATTAAGTATTAATAGTATGTTTTAAATTCCCCAGTGCAATTATGTATTAAGTATAAATGAACCCTTTAACTGTCACCCCCTATCTTGAACATAAATATGAAAATGCATCCAAAGTTACATTTTTATAATTGTCTGATTTTAAAATGGTTTTCAAAGGATGAATTTTCAGATTTTAAGTTTTCAGTTGACATATCATTTCTTAAGAAAAAGGAAACAAAGAAAATATTTTTGTGACAAAGGTCAGAACTCCTGTTATTGTGTAGATTTTTAAGCACTCTTGTCATAAATTAATCTATTACTTTTCCTACATAATTTGTAACACAAAAGAGTGGTGAAATATCTATTTAGGAGTCTTAGATCTTCCCAACAATATATAGAATGTCATGATTAGATTAGGATTTATTTGTAATATGGTGAATTAAATGTAGGCGTCCCACAGAGGGGACGGTGGCAGTTAAAGGGTTAAGCATTTTAAAGAAGAAGAGTTAACCAAGAACATTACCCCTGATTTTTGTCACAATAACTAAGGGGTCCAGTAGATAATGGGACGCTATAATTGAGCTTGTAAAAGAAGGAAAACACAAACATCAAAATAAAAAAAGAAAGAAATTACTTTTGAGTCACAGATATAAATGTACATTGTTTGGAATCTACATAAAAATCCATATCAGACCAAAAAATATTGTCCCAACTAGCCTATTTATCTGCATAAGCAATTTCATAGTAGAAATTGTTGTTGTTTTTGAGCTTTCAGCATGAATGTATTTTGTAGTCAGTTTTATTTCATTTTTTTCTGCCTTTATGCTATTTACCACCTAACTACTTGCTGTGTACTAATGTTAGGAGTACATTTTACTTGTTGTTGCTTTGTACTAATGTTAGGAGTACATGTTTGTTGACCATCACCTGAAAAAATCTTTAGCTGTTCTGACAAAAATTGGTTTTGATATTGATTTTTGATATTTGTTGAGAGAACTCAAAAATGTATCATGTTGCCTTTTTCTCAAAAGGTTCTTTTTTTCTACTGACTGATAATCAGATCAACACAGTCACAGAGGTTGTGAAATCTTTCACCTACGGTATCAGTGACACGGAGCTGTGACAACATGCACAGGATGGTGACTCACATCGTGATCCATTAATTGAGCTCTTGTCTTCTTGATCTTTGCACCTGAAAAGGAAACACGGAACTTCAATTAATGCATAAGCCTGATTGATAAGGAAGTCAATGCTGCCTGGAAAACGAAGTGGAACGTGTAAGGAAATGAAGGAAGATGTGTACAGTTTTATATTTACATTTCACTTTAGCTTTCGATTTGTTATGTAGTAATTGCACTGGGATTCATCACTGTAAAAAATAAAAACCACAATTTGTTGAGTCAGCTTAAAATAATTTGTTACCCTGCTGCTATAAAATTTTAAGTTCAGTCAACTAAAAAAAGTTTATTCAACTTGAAATGTTAAGTTGTACTAAGTAACAACTTGGTTTGTTAAACAACAGATGGGTAAGTAACCCAGCTGCCTTAAAATTTTAAGTTGATTCAATTCAAATATCTAAGTTGTTATTTCAAGTTGAATAAACTTTTTTTGGAGTTGACTGAACTTAAAATTTTAAGGCAGCCAGGTTACAAATTATTTTAAGTTGACTCAACAAATTGTTTTTTAAAGTGTAGTCTAAGTAAAAAAAAAAACATACCAAACTCTCATAGACCCAAAGTATTTTTAATGTAAGAATATGTTAGTGGATCATTCCATATTAACTCAGAGGTCCCTGGTGCAAGTTTTTGATTTTTGTCAATATTTTTTCTGAAGAGAGAGATAAACATGTATGTTGACGAAAGCCAAAATGTTAAATGTCATGAATGTATATTTACTGAGTAATCCACTATTTTTGTAGTGGGTCGTCAGATTCAGAGCCAAATTACAGGGGCGTAAAAATGACTCTAAAAAACATTGCAACAGCATTAGGTCATTTTTACAAAGAAATTGGTATGTCTATTAGTAAAATCTGTTGACTTCAGCAATCTTTGTTGCAGTATAAGCCAATGGTGACCACTGAAAAATGGGAAAAAGCACTTTTCAAGTTTTTTTTTTCAAAGTTGGCATGTTTGTATCTCAAAAAGTATTAAAGATATCTTAATACTCTTATAGATTTTGGGCCTTCACAAACTTGCCTTTTGGCATCTTTATTTTTAAGGCCTTATATGGTTTGGTTCCGGAGATATTGGGATCTAAATATGGCTCCAGGAGTAAATTGTACACATTACCAGTGGCCAAAAACCAACTGTGAGTTACTTTGTATTTAGCTGATACTTTTTTCCTTTTAATAAGGAAGGTCTGATGAACAAATAATGTTAAAACTAGAACTTCTAGCCAAACAATTACATAAAACATAAAACATACATGTCATACATATTAGTTTTCCAAAGTTTGCATGCTTGTAACTCAAGAAGTATTAAAGATATTTTAATATGATTTAAAATTCTGGTTCTTAAAGGGGTCATTGGATGCAAACTTCACTTTTTCCATGTGTATGTACAAATCTACCCTATAATGATAAAAATCCATGCAGTGGTTTTTAATTAATCTGTAAAAATAATATCCCCTTTTTCAAATCGAGCCGTTCTCAGATGCCTGTCAGTGTGCCATCACACCAACAGAGGCTGCTCCCACAATAGTTGATTGACATGAGCGTCTTACCTCAGACCAGCTGTCACAGTCCAGTAACTTTCCTTGTTTCGATGCCGAAGCAGGGATGCAAGTTAGACAAGAATATCTCCGATTGAGCGATTGAGGTGTTGTGTTGCTGGATGTAATAATGAACATAGTGGTCGTCATTTACTCCCGACATCTGAGCCGCTGAAGATGCAGTGGATTACATTTGTTTGTGAACGGAATGCGCCTCCCGATCTACATATATCATCTATGTTCGCGCAAATCATTTGTGATTCAACTTCACTTGCAGCTGAAGAGTGTATAAGTGTTTTTTTATGAATCTTTGCGATCGCCTTTCCTTATAGCGTGGTAGTTAGGAAGTTTAGCGGCTAAATGCAGCTAAAGTAAACAAGCTCGTCATTCCACAGAGAGAAGAGAGGGGCAGGGCGAGCAGAGCTCATTAACATTTAAAGCAACCTCGACTAGAACAGGATGATTTTTGCAGAGCTGATTTTGGCAAGGTAAAAAGGGTGTTGTTTTGCAAAACCATTGAGAATTTTTAATCAAAGTATATTAGAGACTTTTCATTAGGACCCTAAAGAATCATATCAACTTGTGGAAAATGGGCATCCGATGACCCCTTTAAGAAACGTTTCATTTGTAATCTTCATTTTTAAGGCCCTGTATTGTTCAATCCTTGAGATGTGGGGAGCCCTATGTGACTCAATGTCTAATATGTTGAATTTTACCCATTTTCAATGGTTGAAAACCAAATGTAGTCACTTTGCATTCAGCTGATCCTTTTTGTATGTAAAAAAACAATGTCTGAAGAACAAATAATATTGAAAGTAGAAATGCACCTTGGTTTTCTCTATCAAGACAGTTGCATAGAACACACTTGTCTTAGTGCCAAAAATGTCCTTTTTTCCAAATTCTGGTTCTTAATAAACTTTTATTTTGAAATCGTTTTTTAAAGCCCTGTATGGTTCAGTGCTAGAGATATGAGGAGCCCAATACGCCTCACTTTCCAAATGGTTGAATCCTACTCATTTTCAGTGGATGAAAACCAAATGTGAATTTATGTTTGCCTAATCTTGAATTTCGACTGCTAGTATGCAAATAATAACAGTAACCCAAGTTTTAGGAATATATAGTGGGACATGGCAGATTATGAATAACCAGGATTAATTGTTAACTAAAATAAGATCACCCATGATCCCATTTGCCCAGGTTTCGGTGTTAATTATTTCAAATGTGATTTGAAATGTTTCACAGTTTGATTCACTATCAGTGATTCCTCCAAATATGACCCCTTAGCATTTGATACTACTTGATCTAAAACTATGCTTTACATGTTATAACAATAAAAAAGAAAATAAAGTATAGTACTTATTCAGGTGAAGCATATCTTGGTTTATTGATGTAAGTACACTGTGTGGGGAAAACAACCACACTTCCCTGAGGCAAGAAATTTGTTTCAAACATAGATAAAGTGCTGCTGTCTAAACTCTCTATAGCTTCAGAAATTGTTAAATTGAACAAAATCCCTTCTTTCAAATATCCCTGAAACGGATTCAAATATAGAATCTTATGAATAGACCACTGAGAGCAAGGTAATGTGCCTCAACTTGACAATTTCAATGCATTTTTAGCACTCAGACATTTGTGTTCATGCAACTGTTATACAGTTCTACCTTTTGGACCACAAAACCAGTCTTAAGTCGCTGGGGTATATTTGTAGCAATAGCCATAAATACATTGTATGGGTCAAAATTATTGATTTTAATTTTATGCCAAAAATCATTAGGAAATTATGTAAAGATCATGTTCTATGAAGATATTTTTTTAAAATTCCTACTGCAAATATATGAAAACCTAGTAATATGCATTAGAAAGAGCTTCATTTGGACAACTTTAAAGGAGATTTTCTCAATATTTTGATTTTTGCACCCTCAGATTTCAGGTTTTCAAATAGTTGTATCTCGACCAAATATTGTTCTATCCTAACAAATCATACATCAATGGAAACCTTACTTATTCAGCTTTCAGATGATGTATAAAGCTCAATTTCGAAAAATGGACCCTTATGACTGGTTTTGTGGTCCACGGTCAGATTTATCCTTCAGACATTGCCCTTTTAAATGTAATAAATATCAGCTGTATACAAAGTGACCAACATTTAGTTTTCAAACACTGAAAATTAGTCAAATTCAACAAATTTGACACTGAATCACATTGGGCTTCCTATTTCTATGGGATTGAACCACATAGGGCCTTCAAAATAAAGATTAAAAAAGAAAAGTTTATTAGGAACCAGAATTTAAAATAATACTGAGATATTGCACGCATACAAACCTTGAAAAAAGAATATTTATGGCAGATCAATGCAATTGCTTTGATAGAGGGATACATTTCTAGTTTCAACATTATGAATGCAAAGAGACCCATATTTGGTTTTTGACCACTGAAAATGTGTACAGTTTATCGATGTACTCATGGAGCCATATTGAGATTGCGATATATTTGGAACGGAATCATATAGGGCCTTAAAAATGAAGAAGCCAAAAGGAAAGTTGGGTATGACCCCAAATCTAAAAAGGCATTAAAATATCTTTAATGCTTCTTGAGTTACAGGGATGCAAACTTTGGAGAAAAAAACTTGAAAAATGCTTTTTTCCCCCCATTTTTCAATGGACACCACTAGCATATACTGAAAAAAATGGCTGTCATCTACATACATGTTTATCTTTCTTCAGAAAAATTGACAAAATCAAAAATTTGAACCAAATTCTGAAATTTGGTTGATTTGCTTGGTTCGTTTCAATTGTTTAATGACCCACATGGTTTATCTTCAACTTTATATTTATGTGTAACTCCGATATGGCACGTAAACTTCTTGTCAGTTGTTAGGATCTTCATCTTTTTCCTGGTTCAGATACCTTGTGTATAATCATCCCTAAACAACATAAAACAATAAGCAATTTTCTACTACTTTATGGCTGAGGTAAAAATGTATTAACACAGTAATCTGAAAAGTGAAAGATAATATATCAGGTAAATCAATGTCACTGTGCAATTGCAATGTTTTCTTTTAGCTCAAAAAGGAACCACCCCTTTTATATGCTAATTACGCAGCTGTTTTCATAAATGAAGGCGTATTTTTTGTATTTTCAGGACTAATATTGCAGCCACGTCACTATGTAATTCAAAGCTGTAATTATGCCCATGTTGGCTGTGATTGCAAAGCTAATTAATTTTGTAGAGACGGGTCTAATAAACCTGTCCAAAATAGGTGTTTGGTTTTTTATTGGATAAATGCCAAGATTCTAAATATTTGAAATGCATCTATAAAATAATTTAGGAAACAGACTGATACTACTGTATAAACATAGACTGTCAGTCATGACTGATTGGTGTGAAATGTTTTTCTCTCACGGCATGTCCGTGGAAAAACACACAGTTTTACAAGCGCAGATGTACGTCATGACATTTAAAAGTAATCTAGATGAAGTTAGATACTAATGTTGCAGGATCTTTGAAGACTGTCTAGTTGATGAATTGCTAATTCTGTAAATGAGGGAAATCTTTTCTTATCTTTAACATCCTTACTGTGCTGTCAAACTGGAGTTGTAAAGGAAACACTCATCTGTGAGTGAGGTTACAGTAGATCACACATGAATCATATACACATCCCAAATTTTGATTAAGTGGGAACTTCCAAAACAGATGTGTCTTGCCATTACCTATTCATTTTAAATGTACCCTATGTTTTCCTTATTATCAAATATCACAAACCTTCACACACAATAACAAAACGGCTTGTTCATATGGCCCTCCTTTTGTTCTTTTATAAACCTGTATAATCTTTATCCGTGAGACATTAACTCTTACAGGCCAGAGGTTTACAATAGTTTAACATTTCTGTGAGAATGCATACATTATCTCTCACTATATTGAGTGCCTCATGAAGCAGAGACATTGATTTTGCATTATAAAGGGTTTGATTTGTCTTTGTCTTCCACTTATGGGAGTCCAAAAGTCTGAGACTATTAGTGAAAATGCTATTATGTATTTTTCAAATTTAATGCAATTTTTATTTCATTATAAATGATATAATCAGCATAGTTTGAGTGAAAGGTTAATTGAAAAAATAGACTAAATGAATATGAGTTTTGCTTTAAAAGAACAGTTCACTCAAAAATGTAAACTTGCTAAAAAAATCACTCACCCTAAAGCTATTCAAGATGTGGATGAGTTTGTTTCTTCATCAGAAACAGATTTGGAGAAATGAAGCATTACATCACTTGCTCACCAATGGATTCTCCACACTAAATGGGGCATCTTAGTAATGGATGTTTCTCAAAAACACACAGCTTTTCATTTCACAAGCTGTTATTTGATGGACGGATGTCGTGTGGATCACTTGTGGATTATTGTGATTTATTTATCAGCTGTTTGGACTGTCATACTGATGGCACCCATTCAATGCAGATGCTCCTTTGAAAAACAAATGATGTAATGCTAAATTTTTCCAAATCTGTTCCGATGAATAAACAAGCTTGTTTGCATCTTCAATAGCCTGAGGGTGAGTAAACTCTCAGCAAATTGTCATTTTTAGGTGAACAATTCCTTTAATGACTGCAGTAAACTTAATAAGCACCTGATGATTATAGTGCCCAAAGTGACCTTTAGAATTCTTTAATTTCAGATGTTTATATTGTTCAGTTCTTTAAATTTAAATACTTCACCGTGGTCTTAGAATTTTGGATCCTTCTCTAGTCCTGCTGATAGATTCATTAGAAGCGTAATGAACAGCGGATTCATTCTAACTGCCTCATTGAACATGTGCCTCAAAACAGGCCAAACCATAAATGATTTAACATGTTTGCAAACATGTTTTGGATTTGTGACCGATCTCTGCTATGGCAACAGTGCAAGAGTCAATATAAAAAAAAACACAGAACTTACCCATGGATGACTTTTGTTCCAACGACTGAAGCGTTTAACGCAGGCCATGGTAGACGTGCACTTAAAGGCCAGGCGTGACTAGGCAAGATTTTACGGGATATAAATAACAAGCGCATCCCGGTGTCACAGTTGGTTTGTAGTTGTCAGGTGATATACGTGCTGTGAATATCTTTGTGGGACAGAATGAAAACACTTGTGACTATTCATATGATACTATATTGTTAACATGGGCAATATAATTTACTCAAACTTTTTATATGCAAAGCAACAAGTCAAAACAATGTGTACGCTACAGAGATTCCACCATAGTGAATGAGTGTTGTTGTTGTGCTATGTAACTTTTGACCCTCTAGCGGTTAAAAATAAAACTGCATCTTGCGGAAGAACATTGTTTTGGTTGTGCTTCTGCTTTGCTTCTCTGCTTCTCTGATGTTTTTTGGCTTATGATAGCCTTAAGGTTATCTATAAGCTAGTGTGTTTCACAAATTTACATTTGCAAGATATAAGCATTCAAAACTTACAGTCTACAACTTCTGCCAATATGGATCAACAATTTTGATGACATCACCCTGCACTTCAGCTTCTCATCAAACATTCTGTCCAATCAAATGCTCTCTAGAATCCAAAGCGTCCCGCCCCCTGCATTATAAATAGACACTGAAGCTGCAGCAGAAATTGGTTATTTGTTCCCATTGATGCCCATTTTCCACAAGTTGATATGATTCTTTAGGGTCTATAATATACTGTGGTTAAAAATTCTCAATGGTAGTGTAAAACAGCACCCTTTTTACCTTGCCAAAATCAGCTCTGCAAAATTCATCCTATTCTGGTCGAGACTTCTTTAAATGCAGGTGAGCTCTGCTCGCCCCGCCCCTCTCTTCTCGCTGTGGAGAGACGAGCCTGTTTACTTTAGCCGCATTAAGCCGTTAAACTTGCTAACTAGTACATTAATAGGAAAGGTGATCACAAAGATTCATTAAAAAAACCTTATACTCACTTCTGCTGTAAGTGATGCTGGATCACGAATGATTTGTGCGAACATAGATGCATTTATGTGGATCGGGAGGCGCATTCCCTTCACAAACAAGTGTAATCCACTGCATCTTCATTTAAAAAAGGGGGCGGGACTGCTTGATATGTCCTGATATGCTTGATATGTCTTCCTGTTTCAGTTGAAATTACGTCAACACATAGAATAATGCTACGTGTTTCAAAGCACTTCGAGCTTTTGTTGTGACTTATTTGGAAACACTGTTTTTAAAAAAATTACATTATATGTCGTTAACAATAGATGTAAGGATTAATAGTATGACAAGGTTATACATAACATTACAGTGAACTTACACTGTTATTACTGTTCTTAAGTAAGAAAAAGCCTTCTACTGTCTACTGTGGTTTGTTGGACGAAATGGCAGATTCAGCATTATGATTGGTCAGATCGCCTGTCAGTTAAACCCTGCAAAGAGTCAATTCATCATTATAGGTAAGTGTGCCTGGTTAATGTAAAGACATGGTTTGGAAGTTCTCTCATTAATAACATTCTTCATCATATCTTGAAGAGAAAGCAATAAAAGCATTTTTAAAAGCTGGACTTGACACTTTGGTTTAAACTAATATATTATTGTAATATTTTTCTAGGCTGATTGTTTTGTATGTTGTAATTGACTTTTTTTTCTTAGTGAAAGCTTTAAGATATTATACAATTAAAATTAGACTTGTAATCAGATTGACTCATGATCATAAAGTCATTTTTGTAAAAAAATAAATATGTAAGTCTTAGACATAAGGATGTCAGCAAATCTGACAAAATAAATCAGTTTATCGCAGCACTGTCAGACCACTCATCCATGCAGTATGGATTCTGCTAAGGCATACGGCATTCTGAATAGTTCTCATTTATGATTTTGTTGTGCATTGTGTGTTATGTTTGGTTGTCCTAGAAACATTTACAATAGAGAATTGTGCCCCTCAAGAAGGTTATAACCAGGTATTGCCCTTGTGACATCAAATTCAATAACCTTTTTGAACAAGATTATCTGTTAGACGATAACTTTGTCTTAAAGATGCAAGTCATTTAAGTGAGTGTTATTAAATGTATCGGTGAAATGGCTGTAAATTCATATCGTTGTACCATGCTGTTCATGGGTTCCCCTTGAATCAATAAAGCGTTATCTTATCTAATCTTATCTTATGCAACCATATGCGCTATAAGGGTTGAATACAGCTTTGAATAGAGAAAAAAAAATCTAATGGTATTCAGTTTTCATTATAAAATTTGTATTTAGTGCTGATGATCCAATAAGGTTCCTCAGAGTGCCTCTGTAATCAAATAATTTAATCTATCAAAAAAATTCATCTTGACAGAAACATTTTGTGTGCATAGTAAAGCACTGATAAACACATTAACATGCATATGAACGTGAAATTCTATCTCCTTCTCTCAGCGCTCATTGCATTCACTCACATTGAGTAAAAATATTAATGTAAACTATGATTACAATTTAAAATAACCATTTAAATATGTTTTAAAATGTATTTTTTTACTCCATTCTTCAAGGTCACACGACTCTTTGGAAATCATTCTAATATGCTGATATGCTCAGTTATTATTGGTGCTTGTTTATTCATATGGTTTTTATGGAAACCACAATACATTTTTAAAGGTTCTTTGATGAATGTAAAGTCCAAAGGAACAGATTTTATTTTAAAGATAAATCTTTTGTAACAATATAAATGTCTTTAAAGTCACTTTTTATTGATGTAATGCATTCTTGCTGAATAAAGTCATTATTATTATTTAAAAATGTACTTATTCCAAACATGAATGATCCACGAAAATTTAAAGCAGCACAGCTGCTTTGATAATAATAAGAAATATACTGGCTGCAATAAACGCACTTTTTGTACTTAACATTAATTTAAACATTAATTTTAGATAATCATTTTGTTAACGACTTTAATTTGAAGAATACAAATATGGAATGTTATATTAACATAAGAAAACGTTACAGACGCTGCATTTGAAACACTGAATTGATTGGAGACGCGCAGAGGCGAGCGCGTACCTATCCAACATCAGTTTCCTCCCTCCATCCTGGTCCACTGAATCCACTTTAAAACGAGTGATGCATAAACAATCAAAGGCAAAATCTGTTTGATTTGCAGATGAAACCTCTGAGAAACGAACACTGAGAAGGATGAAAGACCGGCGGTCTCTCATCTCATTGGATGTTTGGGTGCGTCCTCACCGCAAAGATCCATCATCCGAGCAACTCAGTCAAGGCACAGACACTGTAATGGCTGTGAATGACACCTGTTATGTCTGCACGGTCTTACAGCTTTACAAACAGTGATTGTTTACCACGATTGTTTTAACATTTGCGTGACCAGGGATCAAGTTGAAAGAACAAGTCTGGATGCGGTGCGCTTGCCTTGAGGATATTGGAAAGGTGCGTGTCTTTATGTATTTCTTAACTTTACAACACTGAAGGATTAAATAATGTATTTGTTGAAGCAACATTTATATAAAGTACATTTTTAATATCAGATTCAGTCAGCTGTGTAGTACTGACGAAACACGCATTCATAAATAATCTATATGTAAATAAATAGGCTGAATATATATTTACAAATACGCTTTGATGTCTCATAAGCTGCTGCTATGAAATAATGCAGTCAATGTTTTAAAGATTTTTGCATGCATAAAAAACAAATCTTAGATTGCAATTTTTGGTCAAAGCAACAGTCATGTGATCTCAATATTGTAATCTTACAGTACCTAGTTTTAATTATATGTTGCTTCATTTGCGCGTCGAGATTAATTTAAGGATACAGTATGAGGACCGATGTTTTTTTTTTTTTTTTTAAGAAATTTAATCAGTACTGACATTTGAGACGTATCTCACATGAACGAATGAAATAGCTGTAAGAGTATATTCGTAGTCCCTGGGTATCCACATATTGCGCGTTTCCATGGGTTTACAGTTCAGCAAAAGTGGGACATCAGGTAAAGAGGGACAAACAAGTGCCATGATTTATACGGTTAGATACCAGGAAGATGGTCATTTATGGTCAGTAGCTAGTCTAAGCTGGTCTAGCAGATCTAGATTATGGATATGACCTGGTAGACCTTAACAAAACTGGTTACAACTAGAAAAGAATCTTGGACAGAGCTGAAACAGCTGTGTTTCACAAACCAGTTCAAGCAAGTTGAGATGAGATGGTATTAATCAGTAATGTTTTAGCAGGGGAAAGGGGGTAACATGCACACATATGGGGGTCATTCTACAGAAATGTCCACTTTTGGTATGTAAAGATGTCTTAAAATGTACTTCTTGTTCTAACATTTAAACTCCTTTTGACTTTATGAATACATATGAATACAATCTTTTTTGTGCCATTATTTAAAGACCACATCAAACCACATGTTGTCAATCATGGACTACTCACTAAATTAAGCAGTTTAATCCATTTGTATTCAACTAAAAACTGACGTTGTGACTTCAACTAAACGCTTCATATGAAAAAATCCTGAGATAAATGAGAAAATTTCTGACAACTGAAAAGAGACAGTGGACTTAACATGGGCCTTTTTCATAGATCTTTAGGAAGTAGAAAGAAGGAAGTCAAGTGATGTCATCAGTGTGATTTTTATTTTAAAATAAAAGATTTTTGTTAAACAATATAACACCAGTGACACAACTCCAGGGGACCACTACTTTTATTATATACTTTATAATATTTATTCATCATTTAGTTTGTTTTATGCCATTTATATAATATATTTAATAGTTATGAATACATTATTATTTGTATTGAAATGGTAAACAAAAAAAATGTTTTTGACCTCAAAATAAAGCACTTTCTACATGGCTGTGGGGACGAATTCTGGTGCTTGGAATTCTATATAATTAATCTAATAACAAATATTGCTACATTAATGGCTTAAGAAGGTGTAATTGTTCAAATAACATTTCTTTATGTTTCATTAGGGACAGAAAAATTGACATTTAGAATTTGTATGTCTATCTATCTATCTATCTATCTATCTATCTATCTATCTATCTATTTATATAGATAGATAGATATAGATGTAGATATAGATATAGGAGGTTACTTCTGGTATAAAACAAAGTGTCAGCTTTAAAATTTTGTCATTTTTTAAAATAAATTTGAATAATAAATACCGTTTTGTGGCTCTTAAATGTGTCGTGACAGATCACTGTATACCACTTCAGTTCAAGCAGCACATAAACCATACTTTTTTTTTTTCATATTTACTAATTAAAGCATGAAATTAACATGAATAAACATCAGACAGTATTTTATTTTAACCATGAAAAGATGTCAATACACACAGTTTCTCATGTTTAAATCCACTGAAGTTAATCTGCTTTCTTGTCTGATTTGTTTTTTGGACAAAATAGCGGATTCAGCATTCTAATTGGTCAGATCGCCTGTCAATCAAGTTCCCTGCAAAGGGTCAATTGTCAATTAAAAAAAAAAAAAAAAAAATCTATAGTTTATCCACCTTATTTTTGCTGTAAGAACAAAAATAGAGCCATTTGTAAATTTAATGTGTCTGATTTCCAGTCTCATCCACTTCCAGCTGTTTTTAACTGTACAAAACAGCTCTTTTTTGCTTGATTTTGCAAATTGGTGTGTCTTACCATATTACCTTAATTATGTATTATCTTAATTATGAACACAATGGTTTGTAGTTCAAAGTTTTACCCTTTACCGCACTTCTCGTTATTTCCCTACGGCAGTTATGAAAAATAAGGTGAATAGCCTCAATAGGTACAGTTATTTGTAAAGCAAAAAAATGATTAAAATCAGTTTTGAATTGAGAAAATAACAGTAATCAAGAAAAAAAGCACAGTATTCCTGTAAACATACTGCTTACCTTCACTGCATCAGCATTTATATCACCTATATTGCACTTAAAATGTGTAAATATGTTTGACACAGGTCTCCATCATGCCGAAGGTTCAGTCTGAGAGGTAGCAGTTTAAACACTTACTTCAAGACAGGCTTTTCACCCTTCGATTCCCATCATGGCTCTAACCTGCCTTTGTGAGTCTGTGAACGGATCAAACCAGGATTATGTGTTCTGCAACAGCACTACATTCAACTTCACCAGCAATGAAAGTGGACGCTGTCACCTTCAGACCATGGATGAAGTTCTGTTTAGGCTTCTGGGCCCTAGACGATCTCCTTTCTTCTTCCCCGTAACCTTTATGTACATCCTCATCTTCATCACAGGGGTCTTGGGAAACCTCCTCACTTGCACCGTAATCACTAAAGACAGGAAAATGCAGACACCTACTAATTTATACCTTTTTAGCTTGGCCATCTCAGACCTGCTGGTACTACTCTTTGGGATGCCGCTAGAAATCTACGAGCTTTGGCAGAACTACCCTTTCCCCTTCGGCGAAAGGATGTGCTGCTTCAAGATCATCTTATTTGAGACAGTTTGTTTTGCTTCTGTGCTTAACGTCACAGTGCTAAGCGTGGAACGCTACATAGCTGTCATCCACCCACTCAAAACCCGCTACGCTATAACCAACAAGCATGCTCAAAAGGTCATCACTAGCGTTTGGATTCTGTCCCTGATCTGCGCCATCCCGAACACCTCGCTTCACGGCCTGCAGTACCAGTACCTGCCAGAGAGGGTTCTGGAATCAGCTACCTGCAACCTGCTCAAGCCCAAATGGATATATAACTTGGTGATCCAGGTCACCACTGTGCTCTTTTACTTTGTCCCCATGATGATGATCAGCGTGCTGTATCTGATGATTGGTCTGACACTGGCCAGGGGACAGAAGCAGAGGAAGGACAAACTGGACAAGAACCACGACAGCTGGAAAATCCATCTGGACAGCAGACGGAGGAGGCAGGTCACCAAGATGCATTGTAAGTGATGGTCAGATATTTATAGTAAAGACTTAAAACACTGTACAATGCACAGTTATTTATATAGTATTATAGTTTTTATTGATATTTGGAATACAAATGTGTGTGTATTATATGCTGCAATTTTTATTACTTTATATATATATATATATATAATTTCAGTTTTAGTTTTTTATTTTACAGATAATATTTTTTGTGCTTCAAATTTTTCATTTACTATTTATATTTTATTTCAGTTTTATTTTAGCTAACCAAATTTTCTTTAGTAAATTTATTTTTAGTAACCCTTGTACATAAATATATATATATATATACATATATATATATATATATATATATATTTCTCTTCTGCTCACCAAGCCTGTATTTATTTGATTTCGAAGTACAGTAAAAACAGTTAAATTCTGAAATTTTTTACTATTTAAAAACTGTTTTCTATTTGAATTATTTTTTAAAATGTAATTTATTCCTGTGATCAAAGCTAAATTTTCAGTATCATTACACCAGTCTTCAGTGTCACATGATCCTTCAGAAATCATTCTTACATGCTGGTTTGCTGTTCAAGAAACATTAATTAATTAATTAATATTATTATTATTAATAATATTAAAAATAGTTTTTTTTCCAGGATTCTTTGATGAATTGAATGATCCAAAGATCAGCATTTATCTGAAATAAAAAACTTTTGTAACATTATACACTATAACATTCCAAAGGTTGGAGTCAGTATAATTTCTTTTTTCTTTTTTGGGGAAAGAAATGATAAAAATTAATACTTTTATTTGCAAGGAGGCTTTATTTTGATCAAAAGTGATGATAAAGACATTTATAATGTTATAAAAGATTCCTATTTCAGATAAATGTTGTTCTTCTGAACTTTCTATTAATCAAAGAAACCTTAAACATTCTACTCAGCTGTTTTCAACATAATAATAATTACATAATTAAAAATCACATGAATAAATTACATTTAAAAATATTAATTAATTATTATATTAATTTTATAATAATATAATATAATATAATATAATATAATATAATATTTTAAAACAACACTTCCTTATTTCCTTTTGGACATTATTATGAGGGAATCCAAATTAGTAGCATTTCTAATCCACTGGCATAGCAAATCTAAATCCGACTGTTAAAAGCACCACTTAGATGTCTGAAAACATCCATTTGGACAGATGAAATCTCTAGCCAAACAAGTGTTTTAAAACCAGCCAACCAACTAAATTAATTAATTAATTAAAAAATGCATTGCTCTCAGTGTTTCACATCTTCTGTGTGCCTTCCCTTAATGGCGATGATGCTATTTCCAGAGCGTCTTTCAGTTTTTAGCAGGTGTTATGATCATGTCTCTCTGCTCTGGTGAGACTCGCAAAGTGAAGTGAAGCAACATAATGAATGGGACCTAAAAGCAAAACACGTTCATCTGCGTATATAGCATGTGTCTATACAGTTACAAACTGTAATAGCACAAATTACTCACCATTTAGCTATTCAATTATAGACTTATACTATAGGCTCATCACACTGCTATTTTAGGGTTTATTTATATTAGTTTAAGTGTATGAGAGAAGCTTTAGCAGTGCGTTTTCACCCTGAAAAAGTCTCGCAATTTCAGAGCTTGCGTTTTGATTTGACTAAATTTTCTTTTTATAAAAGTGAAAAACTAATAAAATAAACTAAATAAAAGGTGTTTTTAATTCTCTGAATCATGCCTTGCATGACTCACCACTTTACACTCTTAAAAATAAAGGTGCTTTAAAAGGTTCTTCATAGCGATGCTATAGAAGAAACATTTTTGGTTCCACAAAGAACCATTCAGTCAAAAGTTCTTTAAAGAACCATCTCTTTCTTACCTTTTTAGGATATGAAGAACCTTCTTTCACCACAAAGAACCTTTGTGAAACAGAAAAGTTCTTCAGATGTTGAAGGTTTTTTATGGAACCATTTAGACAAAAAAGGTTCTTCTATGGCATCGTGAAGCACCTTTATTTTTAAGAGTGTAGTTTTAGTGTATATTACTATTAGAAGCTAATAAACAAATACAAGCACTTGTGTAAAATACGTGGCCTAAACAAGCATCTGATACAACTGACCAATCAAAATCAAACATTCTAGCGAGAGACTGAGATGCCAGTGGAGCTCTGGGCATCATGCCTGAAGATTATGTGGATCTATAGGCTCGCTTTCACAGTTGATTGTAACATTGATTTACTTGATTTCTTCTCTCTCTCCTTTCTTATAGTTGTGGTGGTATTAGTGTTTGCCATCTGCTGGGCTCCATTCCACATTGACCGACTCTTTTGGAGCTACATCACAAGTTGGACGGACCACATGTATAACATATTCGAATACGTGCACATAATCTCAGGCGTGCTCTTTTACCTCAGCTCTGCCGTCAACCCTGTCATCTACAACCTTCTCTCCAGTCGTTTCCGGGAGCGCTTCAAAGCGCTGGTGTGCAGCCGCCAGCCATCGAGATCTTCTCGTAATGACTCAGCGCCTTTCTACATCATCCCCAAAGACACCCCCACTGATCTCCAACGTCCAGGCTAAGAGCAGAAACATGGACGGCCCACTTCCTTTTGTCATTATCAGCAGCAGGTGGGAAGGGGAGAATGAATGCTTCCATGTGAGACAACATGCTCTGTGATCTCATATGGGAAGCCTTGGATAGCCTCTCGCTAAAGACAGAAAAAGACTAAAGGTGAAACGTGTCAATTACAGTACTGTGTAAATAATAGGCCATTCCTTACAAACCACATGTGAATGGACACATACTGGGATTGGACTAATATGGCCAATCAGGCTTTTTGAAGCTAAAGACCAGCTTAATAATAATGCTAACTAGTGTAGCCATGTTGTAAATAAATAAATAAATTAGAATGAAAATAAAACGCTGTACAATTTTGCAGAAGTGCCACTTGTTATCACGCCATTCACGGTCAACATTACAGTTCCTGTGAACATTAGTGAAAGAATAGGAGACAACAAGGTCATTGGGTAATAAATGACAAAATTGCTGCTATGTATCTGTTTAAAAATGAAGCGGGACATCTGTATTATACACATGAAATCTGTATCAAATGTTCTGTATAATTTGGGGTTACACTTTAGACATTCTACAACTACAGTGCCCTCCAATAATATTGGCACCCTGGTAAATGTAAGCGAATGCAGCTGTGAAAATAATTTTTTTATCTTTTTAATCTTTCATTTAAAAAAATTCACAAAATACTAACCTTTCATTTAAGTAAAACATTACAAGTGGGGAGAAACTCACATTATGAAATACATATTTTTTTCCAATGCATGTTGACCATAATTATTGGCACCCCTAGTTTTCAGACGCGACTGGAACTTCAAACGGGACTGGCTTCTCTGGTCAGATGAAACTAAAAATTCCCTGTCCTGAACCCTATAGAAAATGACTGGGGTGAACTGAAAGAAGTAGTTCAACTCTAAAACAAACATTTTAATTATGTACTCACCCCACTGTCATCCAAGATGTTAATGTCTTTTCTTTCTTCAGTCGAAAAGAAATTATGTTTTTTGAGGAAAACATTTTAGGAATGTCCAAAATGAATGTCCAAAATGCAGTTTCAGTGCAGCTTCAAAGGGCTCTAAACAATCCCAGCCGAGGAAGAAGGGTCTTATCTAGCGAAACCTTTCCTTTTTTTTAAAAAAATAAACAATTATATACTTCTTATCCTCAAATGATCGTCTTGTCTAGCTCTGGCATGCACATGCATACTCTGTGTAATCCAGATCAATACAGTTAGGGTATGTCAAAAAAACTCCCATCTCATTTTCTCCTTTAACTTCAAAATCGTATTACATCGCAGAAGCACCGACCCAGTGTTTACAAAGTGAATGTGCAAAGAAGGTCAAACAATCTGTACACAAAAAAAGGTAAAACAGCGATGTAAGACGATTTGGAAGTTGGAGGAGAAAATGAGATGGGAGTTTAACTGAATCGACCCGGATTATGCAGAGCATGCATGCGAATAGCAGAGCTAGACAAGACACACATTTGAGGTTAAAAAGTATGTAATTTTCTTTTTTATTTTAGAAAATTACCAATTGTTTCTTTCTCGGCTAGGATCATTTAGAGCTCTCTGAATCTGCATTTAAACTGCGTTTTGGAAGTTCATACTTGTGGGCACCATTGAAGTCCTGAAATGTTTTCCTCAAAAAACATAATTTCTTTACGACTGAAGAAAAAAGACATGAACAGCTTGGATGACAATGGGGTAGGTACATTATCTGTAAACATTTGTTCTGGAAGTGAACTACTCCTTGAAGAGAAGAAGCACCCACATGGAGCTGGGAATCTGAAGGATCTGGAGAGATTCTGCATGAAGGAACGGTCTCTGATCTCTTGTCAGGTGTTCTCCAATTTCAGGCATTATAGGAGAAAACTCAGAGCTGGGGAGTTCTTGGGAAAAGGACATTGCAATAAATGGCTGCCAGTAATTGTGGCCAACATGAACTAGAGAAAAACATTTATTTCATAATGCGAGTTTTCCCCCACTTTCCATTATTTTATGTCAATGATAGGTTAGAATTGAGTGAATTTTTAAAATGAAAGATCAAAAGGATAAACAATGCAGATTTATTTTCACAGCCAACTTTGCTCATATTTACCAAAGGTGCCAATATTAATGGAAGGCACTATACATGTCAACTATCATTCATTAATTTGCAACTACATGTCAATTTAATGTAATTAGAGTATTAGTAGACAGTTAGAGTTAGTAGAATAACATATTGTGATGGCATAACTACCCCTGTGTCTTTACTCAGAAGCTTTTTCATTCAAATTAGGATGTTTGCATTTAGATGATTTATGTAGATTGTATAGATACTATGCGCTGTGCTAAATAAGCTTCATCTTACTTTAAAAATCTATCTATCTATCTATCTATCTATCTATCTATCTATCTATCTAAATTGAAACTGTATTACTCTGTTCTACGGAATGTCATATTATGGACAATATTCATTTCAAACGAGCGCTGTCAGTCTTGTTGGAAATGAGTTGTTCTTTTTGTCAGTTGTGTCATGAGGACATGAAAAGAATGAAAGAAGCACATCGTTCCCTGAATCTATTTTCCTCCAGTACGGGAGACGAGAGGAAGTAGCATACTTGCGCCAGAAGGGAGTCAGTGAAAAAATACATTGTGAAAATAGAACAATACGAGCTGCATGGCACATTAATCTTTATGGACTATTATGGAAAAGTGTGTATTTTATGTTTCAATTAACTGCAGGGGCTTGTCAGGTACAAGAATGCTGTGTGCAGGGATTTTGGTTTAAATGTTGCAATTATAAAGTTTTATTGTTGGTTTAGAAATGTTTGTGCCAAAAGTGCTTGACTAGAATTCAACATTATGAGAATTAGATTATTTCTTGTAACTGTGGATTGCAACTACTAAATACATTGGAGAACTGTGGCTTTATTTTCAAATATTGGTCATTATTTGCTTCTTTCCCATGTCAGTGACCTTGCCTGTTGACAGTTTAATCTAGCAGTGTCATCCAGCTGTGACATAAATGTGAGACATATGAGTTGCTGTCTGTGGGAGATTTTGATATTGGTAATTTATAGAACATGAGAGAGAGAGAAGAAAAAACATTAAAGGGATAGTTCACCCAAAAATTAAAATATTCTCGTTCCAAACCTGTAAGACCTTCATTCATCTTCTGAACACAAATTACGATATTTTTTAATGAAATCCCAGAGCTTTCTGACCCTGCAGCAATGCAACTAACACGTTCAAGGCCCAGAAAGGTAGTAAGAACATCGTTAAAATAGTCCATGTGACATAAGTGGTTGAACCTTAATTTTATGAAGCTTTTATGACTTTATTCAACAATTTCTTCTCTTCTGTGTCAGTCTTCAATGCCCGTTTACAAGAGTACCTCAACATACTCTCATGAACGCACATAGAAGATGGACATGGAAATAAATTGATGAATAAAGTCGTTATTTTTAACGATGTCCTTACTACTTTTCTGGGCCTTGAACATGGTAGTTGCGTTGCTGTCTATTGAGGGTCAGAAAGCGCTTGAATTTCATTAAAATGATCTTAATTTGTGTTCTGAAGAGTATTTAATGACATAATTTTCATTTTTGGTGAAATAATCAGTTTTGAATTATGATTTTACCTGTTTAAAATTTACAATCAAAACTCAAATCTTTTTCAGAAAAATCATGCAGTTTCATTAAACGTTTGGTGATAACATATTTAAGACATTAATATTCCTACATAGAACGGGACCTAAAAAAGGCATATTTTGCATAAAAGACAATTAGAGCACTTGAAACTGGGTTTATTTCTTCATATTCAGTTGCAGTAGCATAGAAAATGAAAACGTGACAGTGATTTAGAGAGACCAATAAACTCAACGAGGTCTCCATATTCCAAAAGTATTATATTGCTTGAAAAACCACAGATCCAGAAAGTAGCGTTAATAATTTATGTATGATGCTTACTGTACAAAATGATTTTTATATACAATGGCAAGTGGATATGAAAATATAAGGACCTCTATATATACAAGGATATGAACGTATGTGCAAAAACAGGATATGCTGAAATTTTTTCACAGGGTAAACAAGCTATTACAAGAAAAACAATGACAGTGTTAGCCATCCTCTGTGATCAATTCATTCAATCGCTCATGTATAAACACCTAGTGTCTCTGAGCAGTTATTCCAGTAACCATTTCATCCTCAGTTAGAGAACGTAGGTCTGCGGGATATTCTAATCACATTATATGTATTGAGCCCTGGAGCATCGAATCCAGGAGACACACCTTTCTTGTCAAATACATAAAAGTTGAACAGCTGTCCGTCTTGGGCTTCGAGGGACACGGACGCAGTGTTGACACGGAGCACGCAAGGATATTCTTTCTCGAAGACGACTCTAAAGACTCGGTCCACTAGGTAATTTAATTTTATGGTCCGGTACCGCTCGGGGATTAGATCCTCTATTTGAGGTCCAAACTGCTGCATGATCAAGACACCATCTGGCCCCGCTTTAATCTCGTAAAACGTAATGTTGCTGTAAGTGTAAAAGCCCACGTAGGGTGCAGGATTGGGGGGAGGAATAAGCATCCGCTTGGCCTCCCTGAAGGCCCTCTCCATTGCGGGAATGATATACGAGTAGGCTTTTGACACCATATCCTGGTTCTGGGGCCGTGTACCTGCCATTAGCACCACCAATCCTAGCTTAAGCCGAGGCACCAGAGAGAATGTAGCGGAGTAGCCATCGAGATCACCATCTTTGCGTAGCACCTCATATCCCATCTGTTCATTCACCTCCCACGGCGTTCCGGTGCGGTTGGCGAAGTAGTCTTTGTTGCAGCGGAACAGAGGGGTTAGCATAATTTTTAAAGTGTCGGGCTCCAATAGCTTGCGGTGATAGGCTCCCAGTAACATCATAGATAATTTAGCCATATCAGCAGCTGTTGAATACATCTGGCCCGAGGGGCGGTACCAACCCAAGTCATAAAGAGGCGCCGCTTGGCCGCTGGTGTACACACCTACAGCCATTTGACCTTGAATACCAGGGTTGATGTCAAACCCAGTGTCCTCCATTCCCAACCTGCCCAGAATGTTATCCGTGATCCATCGCTGGTAATTGATACCCACAACTCTCTCAGATAGGACATGGGCGAGCAAAGAGAACGCCAAATTGCTATAGTGACATCTAACAGAGAAAATCGAAGAGAACAGTAAGTTATGTCCTCTTTCTACCTCCAAGGAGTGTTATTAGGAGACAACAGAAAAGTTATTATCATCATTGTCATGGTCCATAACCTTTTTACAAAGAAGGAATTCAGATGACACAAAATGAGTTCATAAATTAGGTGAATTAATGTGGCAGAAACTTACTTGGTCCCTGGATCAGCGACGAGCACATCATCTTGCAGGAGGTTGATTGCAGCCTTGGTCTTTCCTTTCCACAGCAAGTTAGTTCCACGAAGTCTTCGGGGTAGACCTGCAAAAAATACAATGTTGTGAATAATGCATAATTGTGACACTTTAATAAGCAATTTGCTTCAATTTTATGAACATTTGGAGCTTAGGGATTTTTTTTTTAAACATGAACAAAACTTTCAGAACTCAAACTTTTCTTCACAGGAAGAGTATGTATTGAAACTAAAAAGCAATTTCTACATTTGAAACTTGGCCTGCCAAGTTATGGTGAGGAAATATGGATAATGTATAATAAATGTAGCGGCGACTCTGCAAAGAGGCTGTTATTGAAGGATTTAGGACAGTCCAATATTGGACTCAAAAAGCAACAGCTTGTGAGCAAGTGGACATTTATGCTCTAGTTTTTAAAGGGTTAGTTCACCCAAAAATGAAAAATCAGTAATTTTGTAATTACTCACGCTCATGTCGTTTATCCTTGGAACACAAATTAATATATTTTTGATGAAATCCGAGAGCCTTCTGACTAGGGGTGGAACGGTTCTCGGTTAAAAATTGAACCGTACGGTTCAATTTTTTGCCAGTTTAAACATTTAAGAGCCAGAAGACGCGAGCTTGCGCGTAGTGAGAAGATTTGTGTGTGCGCTCATCCAAAGCGCGCAAACCCGCTACAGTGAAAGGTGCAATGCTATTTGAAATTTCATTACTTTATTCAGTTTCTGCACCTAAAAACCACTATTTCTGACCCTGCATAGGCAGCATTGCAACTTCCATGTTCAAGGCCCAATGAGGGTGAGTATTTGTTGACCGAATTTTCCTTTTTGGGTGAACTATCCCTTTAAGGCACATTATCAAAAGGCACTTTCGCATCGCACACATCTAAGAACTCAGCATTAGGAACTAGCCAGCATGGCAGTTCCTACAGAACCAATTTCCCCCTTGGGCTGTTTTCCTTCCGGCAGCAGGAACTCTGAAGCGACCGACAGCGGCGTCTTTAGTCGCAGCATTTACAAATGTCAACAACCGGTGAATGGACACAGTGATCTAAGCTGTTTTTGTTGTGTGTCATGGATTTGGTGATAACAGAGATAAAACACAATTTACGTGATTAAAAAAGTATGAAAATCTGACTTGATCTCTTTGTAACAACTTGCAGTGTTACATATCATGGTCGTGAGCTGGTTTAAGGAACTAGCTGCTTAGGACCATCTTAGGACCAGCTTAAACCAGCTCAAACCAGCAGCCATGCTTCAAAACATACCAAACCAGCATATGCTGTTTTTTTCAACAGGGTGGTAGTTCCTTGAACTGTTTTAGGCCCTACTCTGAAGTAGGAGATAATTTAGTTCCTAAAACTAAATAAATTTCTAGTTTCTGCGGTGCGAACATACCGATCGGGCTGTCACTAACGATTATTTTTGTAATCGAGTAATCTGTCGAATATTCTGACGATTAATCGAGTACTCGGATAATTATAATTAATTTTTTTGTGGTAATAAAAATAGACCTAAGTGAACAATAGCCTTTAAAATGACACCAATCAAGTCTATGAAGAAAAATCCTGAAATGCTTCCCTCAAAAACCATAATTTCTTTACGACTAAAGAAAGAAAGACATGAACATCTTGGATGACAAGGGGGTGAGTACATTATATGTCAATCTTTGTTTTGGAAGTGGACTTCTCCTTTAAAGAGAAGTGTTTAATTTATATTTCTACCAGCTTGTCATTTTAATCAGCTGGCATACCGGCCACAAACAGTAATCACACACAATTACGTGAGGCGTACTTCATCGGTCACTACAGGTACATTACTTTCATTACTGTTAAATTGCAGTAGACGAGTTTCTTGTTTTTAACGCTGAGCTCTTGAGTTTGTTCCACTAAATTGTTCACCACTAGCATCTGAGGTCAAACAGCTGGACCACCGCTGAGTTCAAAGAAACATTAATTTTGACCTGCTGCTATGGTTATTACATGCTGTGAACAAACATAGTGTTCGGTGATTGTGCAATCATGGAACTGCTTCTTGACAAAAGACTGGATGCTGAAAACTTACCAGAAAGCTGGCTGGCCATTCTTCTTAATGTCACAGAGGACGATCGGATTTGAACCTCACCGCTGTCAAGGAAGATCAGCCCATCAGTGACGTATTTCAGCTCAGAGTCTCTGCTTTTGCCCAGTGGGTTTTTAATGGTGAAGTTGTCCACATACTTCTCCAGTGGGTCATCCAGAGAGCCCACCTTGCCATCTTCCCACAGTCGATACAGCATCAGGGTGGGAAAGATCTTGGATACACTGGCAATCCTACAGAAGGGGTAACCATGGAGCAGATTCAGAACTTTTTTATATTCAAACGTGCTCAAAGTAAGATTTTATTATTTATGAAAATAATCAGGCTGTGGAAAAACCACAACAGCTTTTGCATTCTGCACTCTAAGTCCTGGAAAGAAATTGAATTATTAATCATGAAAATGCAATGGAATTGCTAGACATTGTGAGAAGTATAATGCTACTTTACATTTCGAAGAATGTCATCATAAAATCTGTATTAACTGTATTTCCAGCCATCAATCAAGTAAAGCAACGATAAACATGTTCTGACTCACTGGAGGTTTTATTTTTGTGTATTTCAATATGAAAAATGTCATTATTCGTATTAAGTCCTATTAAGCTTCACACATTCATGAAAAGGCATTTAACAACTCCTGACTTGTTTAGTCGTTTGCATTACGCCACGATGATTGACTTGCCAACCGAGTGTGTGCGTCAGAACTTGACAGTGAGACTGGCCTTGAGTAGTTTATGAGCTCAATATCAGCCTTTTGAACTACAAAAATGACATCTCTTAACAGCAAGCCCTCACAAATCCTATATACTTCTCATCCATGTAAACATAACACTTCAAAACACTGTGCAACTCAAAGATGGATTATATTTGTGAACACCCTTGACTTTGAAAACGTCATAAAACCATTCCATAATCCATTACAATAGCTTGACTCTTGAAAACAATAGCTCGGTTGTGTACAAGATGATCTTTAAAGCTACAACCAGAGAAAAGCAGCTCAGTAGCATTAACAGGACTTAGAAAAGATTACTTCGCAAGAAGCGGAGAAAGTGGCTATAAATTCTCAAGATCTGATATAGCCAGCAGCTTCATCATCTGTATTCAAGACCATACCATGCAGCTGCCAGCCCTCAGGACCTTTAGAAATAATCTTTGGCCTTAAACACAGCATAGCGCTACAGTCCATGGAGAGGTTTTATAAACTAAAAGGGAAATGTGTGTGATGTGAAACCAAATTATGGAATATTTGTACAAAGCTTTAGCCTTTGAACATTTAAAGTGTGCAAATGTGACCTTGGCCATGTTAGGCTATAGTTCAGATAGAAATAAGATCTTCCCTCTAATTTCCAGGTCTATAGACACTTAAAGGAGAACTCCACTTTTAGAACAACAATTCACAAATAATTTACTCACCCCTTTGTCATCCAAGTCGTCTTCAGTTGTGAAGAAATTATGTTTTTTGAGGAAAGCATTTCAGGATTTTTCTCCATATAATGGACTTTATTGGTGCCCCTAATTTTGAACTTCCAAAATGTAGTTTAAATGCAGCTTCAACGGGCTCTAAACAATCCCAGCCGAGGAAGAAGGGTCTAGCGAAACGATCTGTCATTTTTTTCAGAAAATAAAATTTTTTATACTTTTTAAGCACAAAAGCTTGTGTAGCACAGGCTCTGGGATGCGCGTTCATGACGCTTCGTACTATTGAATCAGGTCAAAAGGTCACGCGGAACGTAGGTGGAACTACAGACCCAGTGTTTACAAAACAAAAGCGCAAAGACTAAGAAAGTGCAAGTAAGTTTGTAAACATTGTTTATAAACAAAAAGGTACAACGATGTCCTTCTTTCAAGTTGTAGGAGAAAATAAGATGGAGTTTTTCGCCATACTCAGTACACAGACGTTGAACTTACACATGATTCGTAGTAGTGATGGAAAGTTCGGATCATTTTACCAACTCAGACCTTTGAGTCTCGTTCAGCAAAATGAACAAATCTTTTTTCGAGTCATTTCGTTCATTTTAGCAAAATATAATTAAAATGTTACGTGTTACTTCTCTAACACATCCACTGCTTACACAAACGTTGATCACACTACAAACAAGACAAAACTATAATGCTATAAGAAACAGAAAAGATTCATTCATTCATTGTTTACCTGGGTCTTTAGTCTATGATTAGCTCACCTCACCTCTTATCTGAGAAGTTTTCGGGTTTGAGTCATTCGTTCAATCACGTGACAGCCCCATAAGATGAACGAACGACTCGAAAAACCCGAAGACTTGAAACAGGTGAACTAATTCCAGTACAGAACCTAATAGGATGTTGTGCATGCCCGACTGAACGAATCACTCCCTGAGACGACTTGCTCTTCCCGAGTCACATTAAAGATTCGTTCAAAATGAAAGAATCGTTCAAGAACCACCCATTGCTAATTCGCAGCATCATGGACGTGCATCCTGGAGCCTGTGCTACACAAGCTTTTGTGCTTAAAAAAGTATACACATTTTTATTTTTTGAAAAAAAAAATGACCCTAGATAAGACCCTTCTTCCTTGGCTGGGATTGTTTAGAGCCATTTGAAGCTGCATTTAAACTACATTTTGGAAGTTCAAAATCAGGGCACCAATGAAGTCCATTATATAGAGAAAAATCCTGCAATGCTTTCCTCAAAAAGCATAATTTCTTTACAACTGAAGACAGAAAGACATGAACATCTTGGATGACAAGGGGGTGAGTAAATTATTTGAAAATTGTTGTTCTGGAAGTGGACTTCTCCTTTAAAGGATATTTAAAAAAAAAATGCTTTCAGCAGTAATTCAAGGGTCTGAAATATTCACATCAACAAAAAGATGCAAAAATGTACATTCCTTGCTTCAAAATAGTGCTGGTATTCATGTCCATTTGGTTCAGATTTTTGAAAGTGGACATGTACCTAAATATGTACAGTATAAAACGTCCATAGCTTTCAATAGAGCAAACAAGCTTGCTTTTGTCCACTTTAAAATTGCAACAACATTAAACTGTGGTGCTTGAAATGACAGCTCCACTCTATAATGTAAAATGAGCAAATTAGAAGTGGATTTGGACTGATTAAATCAGGCTAGGCATATAATTGGGCTCTAACTGTGGAGCTTTGCACATCTTCAGTGAAAAAGAGCAGCGTAGCTCTTAGGCGATGATGCTTGAATGATTGCTGCTATATGGGTCCGAATCAAGGACCCTCGAGAAGGGGGAAAAAACAGACATGCAGATACTTAATTGACAATTAGGATAACATGCTCTCTTCATGCCAGACTTTATTGTATGAGGGTGATTTGTGTGCTATGCAGAAGCAAGTTTATCTCCTATTAACCAGTGTAAGCAAGTATTTGGAATGTAACTCAATGCAAACAAAGAGGATGCTAGCTGCAAACTGAATTAGATACAGACCTGAGAAGGTCTGGCAAAAACATATTTATTTATTTAAAACTACAAAAACTACAACTTGATTTTCACTCAGCGCAACAATCTCTTCTAGTGAATGTAATGTTCAAAAAAATACAAAATATATAGTACAGTGTTGGGAGTAATTAGTTACATATATTGGCATTACTTAATTTAATTACAAAATGAATACAACTTTAATCTGTTAGAGTTACTGAGGAAAAATGTGTAATTAAATTAGTTACTGAAAATGTTAACGATTACAAAGGGGGTAACAGTTGAATACTTCTTGTACTTACTATTTCTTGGTATGATTTTAAATCTTAAAGTAAAAAGAGGTGCAAAATTCTAATTTTGTGGTGGCTGTGCTTTAAAATGAAATTATTATAATCTTAATTCAAGAGATGAAGGATTTAGAAAATTGGTTTAATTGCTTCTGTTGTCTTCATTTGTAAGTCGCTTTGGATAAAAGTGTCTACTAAATGACTAAATGTAAATTTAGAAACGTAATCAAATGTAATCAGTAATTGAAACAGTTACACTACTTATTACATTTTAAATATGGTGTAATGTGTAACCTGTTACATTTCCAAAATAACCTCTCAAACACTGGTAATACATACATACACTACCAGTCAAACGTTTTTGAACAGTAAGATTTTTAATGTTCTTTTTTAAAGAAGTCTCTTCTGCTCACCAAGCCTGCATTTATTTGATCCAAAATACAGCAAAAGCAGTAACATTGTGAAATATTTTTACTATTTAAAATAACTGCTTTCTATTTGAATATATTTTAAAACGTAATTTATTCCTGTGATCAAAACTAAATTTTCAGCATCATTACTCCAGTCTTTAGTCACACGATCCTATAAAAATCATTCTAAAATGCTGATTTGCTGTTCAAGAAACATTTATTATTATTATCAATATTTAAAACAGTTGAGTAAATTTTTTCAGGATTCTTTGATGAATAGAAAAATTCTATTATGTTTTCAACATAATAATAAATAATCAGAATAACAGAATAATAAAATTATTTCTGAAGGATCATGTCACTGAAGTGACGATGCTAAAAATTCAGCTTTAAAATCACAGGAATAAATGTCATTTTAAAATATATTTAAATACAAAACAGTTATTTTAAATAAAAATATTTCATAATTGTACTGTTTTTGCTGTACTTTGGATCAAATAAACGCAGACTTAGTGAGCAGAAGAGACTTCTTTAAAAAACATTAAAAATCATACTGTTCAAAAACTTTTGACTGGTAGCGTATGGATTTATCCATTAACATAATACATAAATATATATTTTATAAAATACATTGCAAAATGCCATATATATGGCTTACCTGTAAATGGTGTATTCATTTGGTGGTGCAGAATTAGGATCACTGCCATTTCTCTTGCCGAAGTTTCCTGTCCACAGTACTGAGTCATTGTAAGTAACAATAGCTGACAATGAAGGCAGGCTGATGGGGTTGATGCTATTGCGCAACAGTGCATCAACCTAGACAAATAACAACACATTATTACATTTTTAATATGACAGCAGTAATTCCAATGAACATGAAATGTGATTTGTATAATGTGCTCCATGTTAAAATAAACCTCCGTTCAACAACTGTTTTTGTAAGAAGTCTCTTATGCTCATCAAGGCTGCATTTATTTGACTAAAATATACTAAAAAAAGCATTAAATTTGAATATTATTTCCGTGATGCAAAGATGGATTTCCAGTAGCCATCACTACAGTTTTCAGTGTCACATGATCCTTCAGAAATCATTTTAATATGCTGATTTGGTGCTCAAGAAACATCTTATTATCAATGTTTAAAAATCTTTTGCAACATTATAAATGCCTTTACTGTCACTTTTGATCAATTTAATGCATCCTTGCTGAATAAAAAAAAAAAACCCATTTTAGTCTTAAAAAATATTAAAAATTATACTAATTCCAAACTTTTTAATGGTAGTATATATTTCCATTACAAACAAGTATAAGTAAGCCAGACATGTGTCCATTTCCCTGAAATATGACAGTGGCAATCAAAACATTGCTCTGTTTAGCATGCCGACTGGCAGAATTAGCTTAACCAATGGCATGTGTTTGGGGTGGAACATTCTGTTGGACTGACCAATGGCTGAAGAGCGAAGTGTTCAGAAAACCTGTCTGAAAACACTATTTTTGCGATCCCGTTTGACGATGCTAATGGCACAGAAATTACGCATTTCAACATAACAATGAAGTCCTTAATGATTGAGAGCATAATTTTTTACATTTTCTATGAGCCAACATTCTTAATAATGCCAAATGAATTTTATTTTTTTCATCATGTTTTTGTCTAAATATTGTGTTAAACTACTCAAGGATCATGGTGTGGTTCTCTCATATTCATAACACATTTTTAAGGTGCTGTCACAAATGCCTCCAGCAGTAGTAAATTCTTTTTACCGCCGCTTTCAAGAGCAATGAAGGCGTTTTATGCTTTTAATGGCCACAGGTACAGGTGGAGGAACTGCATTTATAAGTTGTGCACTTTCCGCCAAGGGTTTGCTCTAATGGTGTCTAAGTGCGAGGGGACATTCTAAAATTATGATCTAGATATAACTGAGTTGAGTTTTTGAATAAGGTGAAAGCAAATGAACAGATAAAAGTGTTGTAATCCTACAAAGAGCAAAATCATTAAATAAAAATACTGGTTAAATATGATTTTGGGCAGCGTAGAGTTTAGTTCTCAGTGCTTACCTTCTCAAGTGCCTCCTTCAAAGATGGGATGGGGTGTTCAAGAGGTGTGGGCTCTGGGAAGCGAGGGCACATTCTCATAGATTTGGATCTTTCCCCAGTATTTTCTTCTTAACAATAGGCACACAGTCATACGGATACAAAAAAGAGAAAACAATGGGTGCAAAAGAAATTTTGCACAAACATTGAAATTTAGTGAACAGAGCACATTTAGTTTCCACTTAAAGGGGTCATCGGATGCAAACTTCACTTTTATATGTTGTTTGAACATTAATGTGTGTTGGCAGTGTATGTACAAATCTACCCTATAATGATAAAAATCCATGCAGTGGTTTTCAATTAATCTCTAAAAATAATATACCCTTTTTCAAATCGAGCCATTTTCAGATGCCTGCCGGTGTGTTACAGTCTATGGGCTAAAGTAAACAATCTTGCAGAGCAGCAGAAAGAAGAGAGGGGCGGGGCTAGCAGAGCTCATTAACATTTAAAGCAGCCAGGATGATTTTTGCAGAGCTGATTTTGACAAGGTAAAAAGGGTGTTGTTTTACACAACCATTGAGAATTTTTAACCAAAGTATAATATAGACTTTTCATTAAGACCCTAAATAATCATATCAACTTGTGAAAAATGGGCATCCGATGACCCCTTTAAACAAAATTACAACAGAAAATAACTGTGAATGAAAACCGTGATGGATTCATTTTAAATACACATACAAATAATAAGCCCCACTTTAATTTCCATAACAGAACAAACATTATAGAGACAAATGTTTGACCATGCATTGATACATTTTGTCACTGTTTCAATAGTTTAAAAAGATTTTTATAGAAGACTGTATCATGCATAATGTAAATAAACTCAACTGACCATTTCTAAGATGTGGAAAAAATGAGATTTGAGAACAAAATTGAAGCTATCGTGTGGGTTGAAGAAATTTATAAAGGGAGTGAACTTACTAGAGTTGGATTCACTGAGAACTACACACACACACACCAAATGACTAAAGGAATTATGCAAATCAGGTGATGGACACAAAATTGGTGCTCAGTGCAAATAGCATGCTGCAATTATCCATCTCAGTTCTGAGTGTCAGTTTGTTGAGAATGAGGCACACTGGCATACCTAATGAGATCTGGCTTATTATAGACGTGTTTGCAGCTAAAAGAATGACAATGACCAGTGTTATTTTAGAATTATTTGTATAGTATTACAGTTTTCATTAATATTTTGAATTAGCTTTTAATTTTATATTTTCAAATTCACTTTATTTTTAGTTATTTTGTTTTGTGCTTTTGTCTTTTCTCTTTTTTAATATTAATATTAATATTTAAGATTAATTTATCGTATTTTATTTCAGTTTTCACTTTAGTTTACCAATTGTCACCCTGGACCACAAAACCAGTCATAAGGGTACATTTTTTGAAAATGAGATCTGAATAAATAAGCTTTCCATTGATGTGTGGTTTAAGATATATATTTGTTCGAGATACAACTATTTCAAAATCTGGAATCTGAGGGTGCAAAAAATCTGAATATTGAGAAAATCATCCTTAAAGTTATCCAAATGAAGTTCTTAGCAATGCAAATTACTAATCAAACATTAAGCTGTGATATATTTACGGTAGGTCATTTACAAGATATCTTCATGGAACATGATCTTTACTTAATCCTAATGATTTTTGGCATAAAAATTGATCATTTTGACCCATACAGTGTATTTTTGGCTATTGCTACAAATATACCCGTGCTACTTAAGACTGGTTTTGTGGTCCAATATCACAATTAGTATTTTTAATGCTTAAACTTTTACATTTTAGCTTCTAATTTTAATTACATTTTTTTTTAAAGGTGACATATCATGAAAATCTGACTTTCTTCATGTTTAAGTCCTGTAATCAGGTCCCCAGTGTACCTCCCAACCCAGAAAAAGTGAAAAAGAACACAGAACACTATTTAGAGTCCCAGCTTCAGAGGAGACAAGAAAGCAGTGGATTTATTGATTTTTTTTTTTCTGTATATTATGCTGCTGCCACACAGATCTAATATAAACGTGATTTCTTTCCCAGCTGTTTACCTTCTCACACACAACCGACTGTTTTCGTACCTCCAGCGTGTTTTTAACATAGACTTGTGTGTATTTGACAGTTTAAGCGCAATAAGACATGAAGGAGAACTTAGTTTAGTACTCACATATGTGCACTCATCAGAAGTTTAAACTAATATTTTAGTTTAAAATGCATGATTTCAGCACGTTACACATGATCATCAAAACCAAACAGATGTTTTTGTTTTAGTATCTGAGGCAGGAGCTATAAAGGCACAGCTCTATTCTGGAAAAAGGGGCGGGGAGCAGCAGCTTGTTTGCATTTAAAGAGACATGCACAAAAACAGTGTGTTTCTGCTATCGCTCAAAACAAGCTTTTTCAAAATTATATAATAAATGATCTATGGGGTATTTTGAGGTGAAACTTCACAGACACATTCTGGGACACCAGAGACTTAAATCTTGCAAAAAGAGGCATAATAGACCTTTAACCTAATATTAACCAGTTTTATTTTAATTAAAGGAGAAGTCCACTTCCAGAACAACAGTTCACACATAATTTACTCACCCCCTTGTCATCCAAGATGTTCATGTCTTTCTGTCTTCAGTCGTAAAGAAATTATGGTTTTTGAGGAAAGCATTGCAGGATTTTTCTCTATTTAATGGACTTCATTGGTGCCCCGATTTTGAACTTCCAAAATGTAGTTTAAATAAAGCTTCAAAGGGCTCTAAATGATCCCAGCTGAGGAAGAAGGGTCTTATCTAGCGAAATGATCGGCCATTTTTTTCAGAAAATAAATAGCCGGAGTACACAGAGGATGAACTTAGACGTGATTTGTAGTAGTGATGGGAAGTTCGTATCATTTTACCGACTCTGACCTTTGAGTCTCGTTCAGCAAAATGAACAAATCTTCTTCGAGTCATTTTGGTCATTTTAGCAAAATATAATTAAAATGTTGTTACTTCCCTAACACATCTACTGCTTACACAAACATTGATTACACTACAAACAAGACAAAACTATAATGCTATAAGAAACAGAAAAGACTAATTCATTGTTTACCTGGGTCTTTAGTCTATGATTAGCTCACCTCACCTCTTATCTGACAAATTTTCGGGTTTGAGTCGTTCGTTCATCACGTGACAGCCCCATAAGATGAACGAATGACTCGAAGAACCCGAAGCTTTGAAACAGGTGAACTAATTCCAGTACAGAACCTACTAGGATGTTGCGCATACGCGATTAAACAAATCACTCCCCGAGATGACTCGTTTTTCCCGAGTCACATTAAAGATTCGTTCAAAAAAGAATGACCCATCATCACTAATTCGTAGCATCATGAACACACATTCCAGAACCTGTGCTACATGAGATTTTGTGCTTAAAAAGTATACAAATAGTTATTTTTCGAAAAAAATCTTCCTCGACTGGGATCATTTAAACTACATTTTGGAAGTTCAAAATCGGGGCACCAATCAAGTCCATTATATGAAGAAAAATCCTGAAATGCTTTCCTCAAAAACCATAATTTCTTTATGACTGAAGACAGAAAGACATGAACATCTTGGATGACATGGGGTGAGTAAATTATTTGTAAATTGTTGTTCTGGAAGTGGAGTTCTCCTTTAACAAAATGTTTTAGTAGTGTTATAACAACGATACACACCAAACCAGTGTTTTTCTGGGACACATAATGCCTAGTTAAACTTGATTTTGGTTTAGTGAATTCACCTTATTACATAATGGCCTGTGGTCTACGGATTAAGCAGCACAAAACTGGTTTACATATGTAGCTCCACTGCACATTCACTTAGAAAATAATACAGTCTTCCGTCTTTAGCATTCTAAGTCAATCCCCAATCAGAGACAGCAGATAATAGGATCTATTAATATCACCTGGTGTAACGTCTCAGACATGCACGTCTGACACCAAAACGGACAGATTTTTGTTATAGTTATAAATATGGAGTAGGAAGCATTTCTAAAACTGAAAGAGATTTGCATATTTCCATCTTCTTTACACTCAGTGTGACTTAAGGCTTTCGCAAGGAAGGAGTCTTGTTGTCTGAGCAGGGTAAAGGTTAGTTAACACATGACCTGTGGACAACTCACTTACCTAGCACTAACTTGGGCAGCTGGTATTGCCAAATGAAGCAAGAAGTCATGATGATGGACAGCAGCAAGAAAAACACCAGGCCCAGTTGGGTCCATTTCACCTTCATCTTGCTGGTTTTGGTTAACCCGTCTATGGCAAGTGCTGGCGTCGGCTATTAAAAACATAAACAACATGGATAAAAATATAAATGATTTAAAGGAGAAGTTCACCTTCAGAATGAAATTTTAATGATAGTTTACTCACCCCCATGTCTTCCAAGATGTTCATGTCTTTTTTTCTTCAGCTGAAAAGAAATTAAGGTTTTTGAGGAAAACATTCCAGGATTTTTCTCCATATAGTGGACTTCAATGGGGATCAACGGGTTGAAGGTCCAAATTGCAGATTCAATGCAGCTTCAAAGGGCTCTACATGATCCCAGCCGAGGAATAAGGGTCTTATGTAGTGAAACGATCGGTCATTTTCTAAGAAAAACACAAATTTATATATATTTTTATCCACAAATGCTCATCTTGCACTAGTTTAAACTCATGCGTTATGTAATCACACATGCGTGACGTATAGGTGGAAGTGTTTACAAAGCAAATGTGCAAAGAAAGACAAACAGTGTTTACAAAAAAAGATAAAATAATGTCGGACGATTTTAAAGTTGGAGAAGAAAATGGAGTTTTTCACCTACCCTACTTTTTTTAACTGAAGTACACAGATAAAGAAGTAGATGAGCACTTGTGGTAAAAAAGTACATAAATGTCAATTGTTTTAAGAAAAAGACCAATCGTTTCGCGTGTAAAGCCCTTTGAAGCTGCATTGAAGCTGCAGTTTGGACCTTCAACCCACTGGCTACCATTGAAGTCCACTATTTGGAGAAAATTTCTGGAACGTTTTCCTCAAAAAATGTAATTTCCTTGTGACTGAAGAAAGAAAGACATGAACATCTTAGATGACATGGGGTGAGTAAATTATCAGAAAACGTCCACCCTGAAAATGAACTTCTCCTTTAAGGGTAAGAAAACGAATAATAATTTTCAACAGCCATTACACCGTCTTCAGTGTCACATGATCCTTCAGAAATCATTCTAAAATGCTGATTTGCATTCCAATGCAGTCAATCAAAATTCCACACTGAAAAACACAAATAAATGAGAAACTGAAGCACATCTCTTCATGCTGTGAGCCATTCAAAATATTATAATTAATGACTGCAAGAAAAACCCAAAGAAAACTGATAGTTAGCAAGGAGAACAAATTATGATGTAAAACCTTCAAGCAGCTGTCATATATAATATAGGAACACTCACCAGATGCAAAGCTCCATTTGTAATATCATGCCTATATGTGGCTCTAATTCAACTAGCTTTCCCAATCCAAATTGTGCAGATTCCACATGGAATTCTTCCTCTTTTAAACCCCATTCCATCATAGTCACACTCAAGGTTCCACTGGGCAGACACAGATCTAACTCTTGTCATGGCCACACTGATTGTGGCATAATCCTGGCAGCCAGATTCCCTTTGACAATTCAATTTCCTCTCCCACCACAGCGCCTGACCTGACATCATAATCCCAAGATTTACCCCTCTAAACCTCATCAGACCAGGGCGGTTCTTTATCTTAATCCCTGCAAATCGATTCACTTTTAGCGTGTGCACCGTTCCCCGCTCCAAACTACCAGACTTCCCGCATAGGCAAATCAAACTTCAAATCTTATGAGAATTTCTGTCGCAAGATGACAAGGCACGGCAGACTTCATCTTGGAAGAGCATTTAATCACATAAAGTGAATGTAGACATTGGACATGCCTGAGGGGAAAAGGTTACACAAGGTACACAAGGATATATGTACTGTTTTTTGAATTTGGGTCACATTGTGTCTGCGTTTAACACTAATCAAGTTACTCATTTGGCAGATATTCTCTAACACAAATCTTTTCAGGCCATTTGCAGGTGCTAAATCTACACTAATGCACTACACTCATCCAAGGACCCTGACATGTGACTCTTCCATCAGCCTGTGATTGGACCAACTGACTTGGAGGTATATTGGGATTAACAGGAGCAGCAGGGCTTGACAGCAGGCTAAAAGAAACCACCATCACTTATAAATACCCAACTGTGAGATTAGTGGAGTGTGAATATAGCACTGATATGCCCTTCAAAGTGTAAAAATAAAATAAAATAAAATCCAAAGTTACAATAAACAAATAAATAAATAATATAAAAAATATAATAATAAAAACTACATATGGCCTATAAGAAATATCAGAAAAAAAAACAGAAAATTTCAGAAATATATATATTTTTACTATTTTAAATAACTGTTTTCTATTTAAATATTTTTTAAATGTAATTTATTCCTCTGATCAAAGCTACATTTTCAGCATCATTACTCCAGTCTTCAGCGTCACATGATTCTTCAAAAATCATTCTGATATGCTGATTGCTGTTTAAGAAACATTTATTATCATTATTATTATTATTATTATTATTATTATCAATATTAAAAACAGTTGAGTACATTTTCAGGATTCTTTAATTAATAGAAAGATCCAAAGATCAGCATTTATCCGAAAAATAAAGCTTTTCTAACATTATACACTATACACTATATATTTAAAAGCTTGCCGTCAGTATATATTTTTTAGAAATTATATAAATTAATACTTTTATTTAGCAGAGATGCTTTCATTTGCTCAAAAGTAAGATAATAAAGATAATAAAAGACATTTATAATGTTGCAAAAGATTTATATTCCAGATAAATGCTGTTCTTCTGAACTTTCTATTCATTAAAGAAACCTGAAAAAATTCTACTCAGCTGTTTTCAACATAATAATAATAATAAATGTTTTTTTGAGCAGCAAATCACAATATTAGAATGATTTCTGAAGGATCATGTGACTGAAGTAATGATTCCTTTAAAATCAAAAGAATAAATTACAAATAGAAAACAGTCATTTTAAATAGTAAAATTATTTCAAAATTTAGATGCTTTTGCTGTACTTTGGATCAAATTAATGCAGGCTTGGTGAGCAGAAGATACTTCTTTAAAAAAAAATATAAAAAATCTTACTGTTCAAAAACTTTTGACTGGTAGTGTATAAATGATAAAATAAAGTGTTTTCATGTTTTCATTTTTAATAAAAATACATAAATAAATACATAGTTACATCCAAGAAAATACTACATTTGTCTTAGAAAAAATAAAATAAAAATAATTTGTTTTAAAACACTATTTTCTTAGTAAAATCGGGGAAAAAAAAACTAATCAAAATGAAAAAATGCAATAAAGTAAAAAGAGGATAGTCCCATTCGGTTTACTATGTGTAAACCACTCAGTGTCAGATAATCCAAGATAAAGCTAAAAAAATATATAAATTCTGGCACTTTCATGGAATACTGTAAAGCATGAAAACACTTATTCTGAGGAATAATGATAGAGGCTGAATCACAGCTAGAGAGTTTGAGTGAATCAACAGAGATTGCTAATGGGATGTCAACGGTGAAACACACTGTGAGCCTCACACGCACACTCACATGAAAATATAAGCACAGATGGTCATGAACTAAACAATGATGCATCACCACAGATTAGTACATTGCTTTTGACTCAACAAGAGAAACCATCATCTAATTGTTTAGTCTTTGCTGTTTACATTAGAGAAGGATTTGTGTTTATATTTGGCCATGCACAATTTCTCTGCGAAGTACAATGTGTTTTGCTTGTGAAGCTGAAATCTACAGGGAGATTACCTGGGGCTGGACTCCATCCACAGATGACTCCCTTAGGACCACCTTGCTTCCTGTCTCTCCCATGTTTACCCTAGCAAAGAGGAAAATACAAGTCAATTTACTGGTTCTGTCAAAGTACATGAGGCATAGATCTTATTTTAGCTCAGGGTGGGAAAACAAACAGAATGTTTGTGAAAAGCCATTTTTGTCCTATATATTTATTTAAAAATACAGTTTATTCAATAGAATATCTTTCATACAATGACTTTAATTAACTTTGAAAATAAAAATGTTGTTGCATGGGGTTGCACAAAGTAAAAAATGTTAAGTAAACCATTCATTTTTAAAATCTTTTGCCAGGCAAATCAAAGTCACATGGTTCAGGCGTCAAAACAATTAGCCACCTGTGAATAAATTCTTCTCTGCAGGCTCTTGTACTGTTTTCTACTCTGTTATCTCAACATAAGAAAAACATGCAGCATATTGTCTCATTTGTATGTGACACACACCTTTTTAAACCCAGGCAGTCAAACATGAATTTTAACCCTCAAGGATACGGCACATCACTCTTTCGGGCTGTCTACCCAGTCTCGGGTAACCATAGCACATATCTGATGAGCCTTCACATCCTGTGAGTTATATGTGAATGTCAGCTATTAAAACTCAGAAAATGTGTCACACGCAAGGTCCTGAGGGCTCAACATGCCCACCAAAGACCTGGTCTTTTCTCACATTCATATAAATGCAGGGTGAAAACTGAACAAAATCTGTTGTGTAGATGAGTCATTGTCCTGAGAGGGTACCGTTTGGTCTAGCAAACAAAAAAGTGCATTTTTCAGTAAAGCACCGCTGTTTACAAACTGAATCATGCTGAAAAGATGCATTTAAGTATTACTTAACATTTAACGATAAAGGTTCTATTTTTAAAAAGAACACCGGATGTGCTTCACCAGTACATTTACAAGTGAAATGTCCTTTTCCAACTGAAACCCAGTGCTAGTGGCATTAGAATTATATGATTTCACGAATGAATATTGCATATTAAATGAACTCGTGTTATTTTAGTCCCTAAGAGTCCTAATTATCTGGCTGTATAGCTCACAAAATGCTTCGTCACTGATGCATGGAAAATTCTGTCAGTTTTAAAGAGGATGAATTCATTATGACACAAGGCTGGACAACGGCCTTTAATACTAATATGATCACAACAGGAGAGGTCTAAATTTAGGATCATTATACAAACTTGTTTTAAAAAACAGACAAGCCTGGAAGTGTTTGATGACATGCTAATAAATAAAGTGTCTTCCTAATGGATGCTGGCCATATGTAAGTCTGCACTGGGCAATGGGAATGCATTTGCATCCTTAGTTTGAATATGCAATTGTTTAAAAGTATTAAACGTTACATTAATGACTATATGTTTGGAATATACACACTGACATATGTTTCTACCTACTAAAATACACACTAATAAATACATATCACTGCAGATTCCAACAGAAATAAACACTAGAGGTGGTAAAACAGTGAGCACAGTTATGAATACATCTCCATATGTTTCGCTTTTTGGACATAACAAGCTCAGACAGCATGGAATTGGACTTGGGATGTGGAATCCTTGGGTACGAATCCTGTGAAAAACATGACTCACGATGAAAGAGCTGAAAGATGAGAGACAAAAAAAAGCTAAAATGGCATGCTTGTGAGTTATAGCACCACTCAACAAACATTTCAAGTCAGAATAGTGATGAAACGCACAAAATCAATGTCGCATAAAACGTACCATATGTTCTGGGGAAGAAAAACAAACATTCTTGTACTCAGTGTACATTTCACATTGAAATGTCACAAAACGTACATGGCGGTACGTATTTTGCATCTTGCGAAAAAATTCTCACAGGTACAATTTTGTCATGAGATCAGGCTGCCCATATTACTATTACTATTTCTGCTGGGCTATTACTTAAAATAATAAGCAATAAACAACAGAGCATACTCCATAATTTTGCGTTCCACAATCCAGTGCAGTTGACCTTTCTTAGGAAACCAGTGTGGTGATTAATGAAGTAAAATTAACCTGTTTTAACTTTTCCCTTGATGCATTTCATCAAACAAAGAAATGAAAAAAAAAAACATTTTACCAAAAAAGTCCAACAGAACTTCAACAGCCGCTTCACCGTTGGTAATTGTATCACTCCGCTTCGGTACTTCTTACAGTGAGTGTAAAGGCGGATGCCCAAATCCACTGTAATTTTATAAATAATACTGTTTTTGTGTCACAGAATGTAGTTTTAAGGTTTTCAGGCTAGAATGTACTTGTTTATCGTTTAAATATGCAGTTTGTTAATAGAGATAATGTCTATCTGAAAATTTGTATCAATGTTTTCGGACATGTGAGCTCAAGGCCTTTAGCGACTGTTCAACGCTCATGAATCCACCCAAAAGCAGTCTCACCTCGGCCAGAACCTCTGGAATTTACCGCTGTCTCTATAGCGGTTAAACATGATATAATTTGTTTGGGTAAATCTAATGGGTAGTCTTTGGTTTTATTAAACTAATATTTGTTTCAGAACAAATAGTTAGCAAAATCTCATCATGTTTATGTAAATTCAATGCTGTATATCAGAGCGCTGTCTTTGTACGTTTGACTGAATTGCCTAGCAACTTTTATGATGGCTGTTGTTGTTGTTTATTAAAAATTGTTATTAAATAAATAATATTTTATATGAAAAACAGTAGTATTTAAAAGTGTTAGCGGTGTTTGTGTTCTTGATGGTGATTTTAGTTACAGAGACTAGTTTTAAGAGTCAGCAGTAAAGACTTTTAGACTGAAAAATAAACAGATTAAAGGATATTAACATTATGACAAAGATAATGCTTTCCTCAGCGGATCTTCAAACTATTGTTTCATCATGACTGCGAAGAATGAATGCTGTATTAGATGCAGGTAATCACGATCGATCAGTCCATCTCTCTCTCATAATACTCTACTCCACATGATACAATGAGCTTTTAATACAGTAACCACAATAAGCTTTCAATGAAGCAACTCAGTGTTACTCCATTACTAGTTCTAAAGTGAAGTTTAAGAATTAGTAATGGAGGCTTGGGCTCAGCTGTTAAACTGTCAAATGTAGATTTGAATCTTTGGCTTTTAAAGACACTCTGTTGTTGTTTCTTATGTATTTACACACTCGTGCCATCGAACTGTTGTATAAATGCAATATCACACTCGTAGACGTGCTGTGATTCGGCCATAGGCCTACGTCCGAGTGCCTACGTCTATTGCTCATATATTTATAGATAGATAGATAAGTAGTAATTAATGTTTATATTTTTCATTTTAGTTAAAGTTTTACTAATTTTGTTGTGTTTTTGTCATTTTATCAGTAACTTTTTTTTAAATACATATTTATATAGTTTTTATTTCAGTTTTATTTTAGTACATCGTTAAACTGAATGAAATGAGAAATGTTAAATCTCTTTCTAATTAGCACTTACTAATATAAAATATCATATTTTGTGCAGTAAATAGTAGCGTTCATTCCATTTAAAACTCTTCATCTGAACATTTTTTTTACTATTCCCTTTGTTGCTAGGCTATTTCAAATGATGTATTTGTTATGCAACTCTCTTTGCAGAACAGAGTTTCAGTGATGATGTGATTTGCGTTTACTGTTCTTTATTTCCATACAGATAAAGCAGATGATTCAAACCTCACTGTGACTGATAATTTGAGCACCAGTTAAAGTCAGTGCATTTGAAATACGCATACAAACTCGCCTCTTTACATCATTTGTTTCATAAACAGCTATCATTTTGGTGCTGTCCCCACAGGCTGGCTCACAATATTGTATGAACACAGTCATAGAGCAACCAGATTAATATATACAGCAGTGGCTCATATAAAAAGCCATCTGCAAGCTTCTCAGTCCAGACAAACTCCCTCATGGCCCACAAACAGAATTCTGGGTTTTGCATACATACACCATGTGATGTTTTTATGATCCAAAAAAACATGTAGCCTGCTTTATGAAAAAGATAAAGTTATGCAAAACAGTGAGTGAAAATACACCATTTTTCAATGACAAGTGCAATACTTCAATGCAAAATTCAAAGGTTCAATACATGAACCAGGGGTATTAGTAAGATTATGTGATTTGCCGTTTTCTACTGGCGTCAATAATGCTGGTCCATTTTTCTGTCAGTATGACATTTTGTCCTGTCGTTTGCCGTTTTAAATGGAAAAATAAGTAAAACACATGCAAAAATAGCTTAAAACACTTAAAACATTCACTATAAAAACCACACATTATTGTGTAAATGAAAGCATTTCAGTCACACTCATTTTCCATCATGTTTTCCACTTTGAAAAAGGAACTGCTATTGAAGATGCCAGTAATGTACACAGCTTTAGCATAATCCTCACAATTTTCTGCTTAAACCAAATTGCAATAAACACATCTATTTTAAGATGAACTTACCCTTACTTGAGGTTTAGGAACACTTTTCTTCTCTGACGATGGAGTATTCAAACTCCACGCTCTCTTGTGTTCCGCTAGCTTACTGTGAAGTCACGACAGATGTTGGTATCATGGCCATGGATAAATCCAGCTTGCATCAGACCCAAGATTCTGGATTATCTGCCATCTGCAACATCTGCCAACAGTAGAGAATGGGCAGCGTGCAATGATTGAGCTATAGTTTTAGACAGCAGACAATGTTACTATATGGCCTCGCATGGAATGCTGCCTTAGTAGTGTTTGGACACTATAGGCCACAATTAAAAGTGTGTTAAATGCATTGCATTAGATGATAAAATATCAAATCAAGATACAAGGTATTTGTATTTAGAGCAATTACACTATATTACAAGATTAAAGGTTTACAGGAGCTGATTCATTTTGATTTTCATTAAAAAGAATTCAGTTGATTGTTAGACAGATTCATTAGTTGTTGGAAGACTGCACTGTAAAAAATAAAAAACACAATTTGTTGAGTCAGCTTAAAATAATTTGTTACCCTGCTGCCTTAAAATTTTAAGTTCAGTCAACTAAAATAAGTTTAGTCAACTTGAAATGTTAAGTTGTACTAAGTACTTAGATATTTGTGTTTGCTAAACTTAACAGATGGGTAAGTAACCCAGCTGCCTTAAAATTTTAAGTTGATTCAACTCAAATATCTAAGTTGTCACTTAGTATAATTTAACATTTCAAGTTGAATAAACTTTTTTTGAGTTGACTGAATTTAAAATTTTAAGGCAGCCAGGTTACAAATTATTTTAAGTTGACTCAACAAATTGTTTTTTTACAGTGTGGATGTATTTATGACGAAGTACAATAGAATATTTTCACGATACGTCTTCGAATAGCCATAGAATGTAAACAATGCCACCAAACGGAACGAAACTTACATATTTTGGGCTGTACTAATCGGTCGCACCAGGATAAACATCTGAAGTGCTATAGACTGCCAAAAGTTATAACAAATCAAGGAGAAGAGTGGAAAAAACTGAGGAACAAAAGGCGTTTGTGGTTGGCCAAACTAAACCAGGATTTCCAGAGCAAGAATCTTGACAACATTCACGTTTGTTCTATTAATTTCCGGTCAGGTAGGTGAAATATTAGGCTAATATCGTAATTAATACTGCTCGTACATATCTTACCACCTATTAACTTTAGTTTGTCAAAATATTTTGCCCTTTCCTGCTTACTAAGTCATTCTTAATATTATTTAGCAGCTTCCACATGTTTTAATCAATGGTTTAGACAGCATAAATTAGCAGAAAAACATATTCAGTAGTACATTAACCATGCAATCCATGCTGTTGTTTACATCCAAGTATCGCCAATATGGCCATGCATCCGGGTAACTGAGCAAACCATGACGTAAATGCAAACCCTTTATTGCTTGCATAGATAATACTGTACACTAAAAGAATAGTTCACCCAAAAATGACAATTCTGTCATGATTTACTCACCTCCATGTTGTTCCAAACCTGTAGGACTTTCTTTCTTTAGCAGAACTCATAATAAGATATACAGCATTTGTGCAGTATACTGTAAAAAGGAAAGCAGAATAAAACACTAAAATGTGGGAGAAAATATTTCTTTGCTAAATATACTTATTGTACTACAATCTTCCACCAGGGAATCTTACTTAGGACCAGAGAAATTAAAAAGGTGGTGACATTTTTAACGATTTAGAAGTGATTGTTTCAGAACCCTACGGGTGACAATTACTCAGACAAAACAAGATCTTGTGTGTGTGTAGAAGTCCAGTTGAAGTTTTGACGAATGTACCTGTTTGTGGTGAGTCATGCTGATTACAGCCCACAAAGGTTGTACACTGATGTCTGGAGATGAACTAATATTATTCAGACCCACGAGTGTAATTCGCCTGGTTACAATGAAGCTGAAAGCAAGTGACAGCACAAAACTCCAATTCATTCTGTAACCACTTTTCAAGCGTGCTTTCTTTGGTAGGAGAGCAGTTATTGAAAAATCTTTTACTATTTGCAATAAGCACTCTGCATCTATATGAAACCCCATAATGAATTCTTCTGTTGACTGTCCAGTGTTCTTCTTCTCAATTTGTGTGCACTACATGAAATGAATGCTTTCTTGTCTTTGTAAACAGAAAATAGTTTGGAGAAGGAAAATAATTACTTCCGAGAACTTGAAGGTGCATCCCAGCTTGCTATGATGAATTTTTTTTTTATATCACAAGAGAGCTTTTAACCACCCTCTTTCTACACACTTGAACTATAAGAAATCATTTAACAAGACATTCAAGTTCACCCAAGGATTTTCAAGAGCCACGCAATCACTTAAACCTGCTGTTATATTGACAGAGAGATCACCTAAACAGAGGCTTTGATGCATAGCATGATTCGAAGGCAATGTGGAATATAGAATGGAAAATGTATTTCCACATTAAATTGGGAAAAGCTATGTGTCATCAGCTATCAAGACAATAACCATGTGCTTTATCCAAGGGGTGTCATGTAGTTCTCCTGTATCCCACATGTCGTGACTGTTCAATTTAATCATGATTTTTATCCGCAAGTCACGTGGACGGTTTTACGCATTCCCATGATTGTCCTCATTGATTTAATCATCTTGCCAGGGGTGCATTGCTGAAAATAAATAAGAGAGTCCTGGTGAATGATTTGACCGCTCTGCTCTGGGCTTTATTTTCCTCTCCAGACTCATTTTATAGGTGGAAAAGAGGAAAACAGATTATAATGCATTCTGCATGTTTTGTGTGAGAACGGCAATCAATCTTTAAACACAATTACACAATGGCCAGCTGCAACGCATCATTTGCAACCAAATACATCCATTTGCAATTAACAGAAATAAATGATGTACCGATTGCATAGTTTTGTTAAAAGCAGGAAGACACATCCACATGGGCTTTAGTATTTTTGCACGCCTATTTGTGAGAGACGTATACTTTTCAAAGCAAATAATGAAATTTCCATATTTGCAGGTAATTGAGAGATGCAATTAAAGTATAAGCACAAGTTCATAGGCTTATCAATTCTGGAAAGCTCAGGAGATTGATGAAAAGCCTTTATACCGCAGTGTAAAGTAAAAGAACATGGTTGTTAACGACTGGAACTAAAGAGGCAACTGGGGGGACTGTCAGATTTAGAGCAGCAGTGAAGGAAAAGAAAAGGAAACAAACAAAAGCTTCTTTATAAATGAGAACAACAATGCAATATTTAAATCTCCCGTGAAATATAAAGGTATAAAATGAAGTACAGTTTGCATGTGCTTTGAAACATACTGAGGTTTATGAAACACATGGCTAAACACATAATGCGGTCAGGCGGAAGATTCAGGTTATCTCAAGTGAAGTTCAAAAACATTTTTAAAGGATAATATGTTATTGATGGACATTTTTCAGTCTCTCGAGTTTATATAAAGACTCGGCCTCAGACAGCACATTCGACGACCACCTACAGTCATTTCAATGACCACCTGATTCTGGCACAAAAACGGCTCTCCAAGCTGAATCTGGTTCATTGCAAGGTTTTTCTGTCCCCTAGCTCTTTAATGTCTTTTTCGTTTCCTTGTTACCAAGTTTTTTCTTTGGCACAGCCAGCCTTGGCTGGCACAATGGGAGCTTTAAGGTTTAAATAAGACATTAATGTATGATTTTCAGTAAAGCTGCTTTGAAATGACATGGATTGTGAAAAGCACTATACAAATATTGACTTAAACTGTCTTAGCTTGTTCTTTTTTTTGGCTTGCATACTGTTTACTGATTACCTGCTAATGTCATGAAAGTGAATTGACAGGTTGTTTCTGCAACAGGCTTTGAAAGTCTTTTCCAGCAGGTTTGTTTATTACAAGATGTGGTTTGTCATAAATGGCAGACAATTCTGCATACTGAAAATGAAACAAACTTTAAAACATTTGTAATATATATATACTACAAATGTCTTCTCAACAAATGTGTAAATTGGACTGCCATTTTAACAGATTTTAAGTTAAGTTTTAGCGGTTAAATAATTCTGATCAACCGACTCAACCCTGGTGGAAAAACCAGCATATGCTGGTAGCTATGTTTTGATGGTGGGATGCTGGTTAGGTATGTTTTGATGCTGGTTTAAGCTGGTCTTTAGCTGGTTTATGCTGGTCCTTTGCTGGTTTATGCTGGTCATGTTGCTGG